>NC_088407.1:75541610-75801811 GCF_034236695.1 Oncorhynchus nerka | reverse complement strand
AAATCAAATTTTATTTGTCACATACACATGGTTAGCAGATGTTAATGCGAGTGTAGCAGAAATGCTTGTGCTTCTAGTTCCGACAATGCAGTGATAACCAACAAGTAATCTAACTAACAATTCCAAAACTACTGTCTTATACACAGTGTAAGGGGATAAGGAATATGTACATAAGGATATATGAATGAGTGATGGTACAGAGCAGCATACAGTAGATGGTATCGAGTACAGTATATACATATGAGATGAGTATGTAGACAAAGTAAACAAAGTGGCATAGTTAAAGTGGCTAGTGACATAAGAATGCAGTCGATGATCTAGAGTACAGTATATACATATGCATATGAGATGAATAATGTAGGGTAAGTAACATTATATAAGGTAGCATTGTTTAAAGTGGCTAGTGATATATTTACATCATTTCCCATCAATTCCCATTATTAAAGTGGCTGGAGTTGGGTCAGTGTCAATGACAGTGTATTTGGCAGCAGCCACTCAATGTTAGTGATTGCTGTTTAACAGTCTGATGGCCTTGAGATAGAAGCTGTTTTTCAGTCTCTCGGTCCCAGCTTTGATGCACCTGTACTGACCTCGCCTTCTGGATGATAGCGGGGTGAACAGGCAGTGGTTCGGGTGGTTGATGTCCTTGATGATCTTTATGGCCTTCCTGTAACATCGGGTGGTGTAGGTGTCCTGGAGGGCAGGTAGTTTGCCCCGGTGATGCGTTGTGCAGACCTCACTACCCTCTGGAGAGCCTTACGGTTGAGGCGGAGCAGTTGCCGTACCAGGCGGTGATACAGCCCGCCAGGATGCTCTCGATGTGCATCTGTAGAAGTTTGTGAGTGCTTTTGGTGACAAGCCGAATTTCTTCAGCCTCCTGAGGTTGAAGGCGCTGCTGCGCCTTCTTCACGACGCTGTCAGTGTGAGTGGACCAATTCAGTTTGTCTGTGATGTGTATGCCGAGGAACTTAAAACTTGCTACCCTCTCCACTACTGATCCATCGATGTGGATAGGGGGTGTTCCCTCTGCTGTTTCCTGAAGTCCACAATCATCTCCTTAGTTTTGTTGACGTTTGAGTGTGAGGTTATTTTTCCTGACACCACACTCCGAGGGCCCTCACCTCCTCCCTGTAGGCCGTCTCAAATCGTTGTTGGTAATCAAGCCTACCACTGTTGTGTCGTCCGCAAACTTGATGATTGAGTTGGAGGCGTGCATGGCCACGCAGTCATGGGTGAACAGGGAGTACAGGAGAGGGCTCAAACTGCACCCTGTGGGGCCCCGTGTTGAGGATCAGCGGGGAGGAGATGTTGTGCCTACCTCACCACCTGTGGGCGGCCCGTCAGGAAGTCCAGTACCCAGTTGCACAGGGAAAGGTCGAGACCCAGGGTCTCGAGCTTGATGACGAGCTTGGAGGGTACTATGGTATTGAATGCCGAGCTGTAGTCGATGAACAGCATTCTCACATAGGTATTCCTCTTGTCCAGGTGGGTTAGGGCAGTGTGCAGTGTGGTTGAGATTGCATCGTCTGTGGACCTATTTGGGCGGTAAGCAAATTGGAGTGGGTCTAGGTGTCAGGTAGGGTGGAGGTGATATGGTCCTTGACTAGTCTCTCAAAGCACTTCATGATGACGGAAGTGAGTGCTACGGGCGGTAGTCGTTTGGCTCAGTTACCTTAGCTTTCTTGGGAACAGGAACAATGGTGGCCCTCTTGAAGCATGTGGGAACAGCAGACTGGTATAGGGATTGATTGAATATGTCCGTAAACACACGCCAGCTGGTCTGCGCATGCTCTGAGGCGCGGCTGGGATGCCGTCTGGGCCTGCAGCCTTGCGAGGTTAACACGTTTAAATGTCTTACTCACCTCGGCTGCAGTGAAGGAGAGACCGCATGTTTTCGTTGCAGGCCGTGTCAGTGGCACTGTATTGTCCTCAAAGCGGGCAAAAAAAAAATTTCAACATACCAATTAGGATTTGGCTAAAAATACTTGAATCAGTCATAGAGCCCATTGTCCTTTATGGTTGTGAGGTCTGGGGTCCGCTCATCAACCAAGACTTCACAAAATGGGAGAAACACCAAATTGAGACTCTGCATGCAGAATTCTGCAAAAATATCCCCCGTGTACAACGTAGAACACCAAATTATGCATGCAGAGCACAATTAGGCCGATACCCACTAATGATCAAAATCCAGAAAAGAGACGTTAAATTCTATAACCACCTAAAAGGAAGCGATTCCCAAACCTGGAGAAGAGTCCCCTAAGTAAGCTGGTCCTGGGGCTCTGTTCACAAACACAAACACACCCTACAGAGCCCCAGGACAACAGTACAATTAGACCCAACCAAATCATGAGAAAACAAAGCGATAATTACTTGACACATTGGAAAGAATTAATAAAAAAACAGAGCAAACTAGAATGCTATTTGGCTCTAAACAGAGAGTACACAGCGGCAGAATAGCTGACCACTGTGACTGACCCAAAATTAAGGAAAGCTTTGACTATGTACAGACTCAGGGAGCATAGCCTTGCTATTGAGAAAGGCCGCCGTAGGCAGACATGGCTCTCAAGAGAAGACAGGCTATGTGCTCACTGTCCACAAAATGAGGTGGAAACTGAGCTGCACTTCCTAACCTCCTGCCCAATGTATGACCATATTAGAGAGACATATTTCCCTCAGATTACACAGATCCACAAAGAATTCGAAAACAAATCCAATTTTGATAAACTCCCATATCTACTGGGTGAAATTCCACAATGTGCCATCACAGCAGCAAGATTTGTGACCTGTTGCCACGAGAAAAGGGCAACCAGTGAAGAACAAACACAATTGTAAATACAACCCATATTTATGCTTATTTATTTGTGTCCTTTAACCATTTGTACATTGTTAAAACACTGTATATATATAATATGACATTTGGATTGTCTTTATTGTTTTGAAACTTCTGTATGTGTAATGTTTACTGTTCAGTTTTATTGTTTATTTCACTTTATATATTCACTTTATATGTTATCTACCTCACTTGCTTTGGCAATGTTAACACATGTTTCCCATGCCAATAAAGCCCCTTGAATTGAATTGAGAGAGCGCGAAATTATAACTAACTGCTAGAATTCAATCATCGTACATAGTTCAGTTCAGAAAATCCACTATCTGACATGATTTTATTCCATCCTAAGTCTGAAAGCAGCCTACATTATTGTTGCACCTTAAATGGCACCTTATTACCTAAATAGTGCACTATTTTTCAAATCAAATCAAATCAAATTTGATTTGTCACATACACATGGTTAGCAGATGTTAATGCGAGTGTAGCGAAATGCTTGTGCTTCTAGTTCTGACAATGCAGTAATAACCAACAAGTAATCTAACTAACAATTCCAAAACTACAGTCTAATACACAGTGTAAGGGGATAAAGAATATGTACATAAAGATATATGAATGAGTGATGGTACAGAGCAGCATAGGCAAGATACAGTAGATGGTATCGAGTACAGTATATACATGTGAGATGAGTATGTAGACAAAGTAAACAAAGTGGCATAGTTAAAGTGGCTAGTGATACATGTATTACATAAGGATGCAGTAGATGATATAGAGTACAGTATATACGTATGCATATGAGATGAATAATGTAGGGTATGTAACATTATATAAGGTAGCATTGTTTAAAGTGGCTAGTGATATATTTTACATAATTTCCCATCAATTCCCATTATTAAAGTGGCTGGAGTTGAGTCAGTGTCAGTGTCAGTGTGTTGGCAGCAGCCACTCAATGTTAGTGGTGGCTGTTTAACAGTCTGATGGCCTTGAGATAGAAGCTGTTTTTCAGTCTCTCGGTCCCAGCTTTGATGCACCTGTACTGACCTCGCCTTCTGGATGATAGCGGGGTGAACAGGCAGTGGCTTGGGTGGTTGTTGTCCTTGATGATCTTTATGGCCTTCCTGTAACATCGGGTGGTGTAGGTGTCCTGGAGGGCAGGTAGTTTGCCCCCGGTGATGCGTTGTGCAGACCTCACTACCCTCTGGAGAGCCTTACGGTTGTGGGTGGAGCAGTTGCCGTACCAGGCGGTGATACAGCCCGCCAGGATGCTCTCGATTGTGCATCTGTAGAAGTTTGTGAGTGCTTTTGGTGACAAGCCGAATTTCTTCAGCCTCCTGAGGTTGAAGAGGCGCTGCTGCGCCTTCTTCACGATGCTGTCTGTGTGAGTGGACCAATTCAGTTTGTCTGTGATGTGTATGCAGAGGAACTTACAACTTGCTACCCTCTCCACTACTGTTCCATCGATGTGGATAGGGGGGTGTTCCCTCTGCTGTTTCCTGAAGTCCACAATCATCATGCACTATTTTTCATTATGTCCTATGTCCCCCTATGGGTCCCTATGTCACCTATGTCCCCCTATGGGCCCCTGTGTCCCCCTATGGGCCCCTATACCCCCCTATGGGCCCTGATCAAAAGCAGTTCACTGTATAGGGAATAGGGTGCCATTTGGGACACATGTTTTGTTTCCTTGGGTCACAGTCTGGATTTATTTAATCCTGAACACATCCTGTTCCTCTGATTCAGGCCCTCTTGTTCCCAGTAGTACAGTCAAGGAGACAAGACATTTAATACACACTCATTGGGTTTCATTCCCCTAGCTGTCTAGTGGTCTATAGGCCTGAACTCTCCAGCACAGCATTAATACCTCCCTTCCTCTCCTCCATGTATTTCATTCCCTTAGCTGTCTAGTGGTCTAGAGGCCTGCTGATGAGAACGGCATTAAAACCTCTCCTCTCCTCCATCTATTAACATGAGAGGTGTGATGAAAAGTGATCATCACAATCTCTGCTCTGCAGTCACAGAGATCTCCTCTGTGCCTGGGAAATAATTTTGCTTTATGTGTGTTAATACTGAGAGGCTCCTAATGAAGTAATAATTTATTTGGATAGACAGTATTCTATAGGGATACAGTATTACATATTAATATACAGTATTATAAAGCAATATACATGATTATATATGGAATACAGTATTCTATAAGGATATACAGTATTACATCTGGATCTACAGTATTCTATATGGATATGCAGTATTATATCTGGATATACAGTATTCTATAGGGATAGACATTATTATTTCTCAATATATAGCATTATAAATGGAAGACAGTATTCTACAGGGATATAGACTATTAAATATTTTTTATTTTATATATATTTTTATTTATTTAACTAGGCAAGTCAGTTAAGAACAAATTCTTATTTTCAATGACAGCCTAGGAACAGTGGGTTTAACTGCCTGTTCAGGGGCAGAACGCGAGGTTGTACCTTGTCAGCTTGGGGATTTGAACTTGCAACCTTCCGGTTACTAGTCCAACGCTCTAACCACTAGGCTACCCTGCCGCCCCAATATCTGGATATACAGTATTCTATAGGGATAGACAGAATCATATCTGGATATACAGTATAATATCTTAATTTACAGTATTTTATAGGGATATTCCGTATTATACTGTGGCTTGCGAAAGTATTCACCCCCTTGGCGTTTTCCCAAGTTTTTTGCCTTACAACCTGGAATTAAAATTTATTTTTGGGGGTTTGTATATTTTTATTTACACAAACTGACTACCACTTTGAAGATGCAAACATTATTTATTGTGAAACAAACAAGAAATAAGACCAAAAACTGAAAACTTGTGTAGATAACTATTTACCCCCCCCCCAAAAAAGAAATCTATACTTTGTAGAGCCACCTTTTGAGGCAATTACAGCTGCAAGTCTCTTGGGGTATGTCTCTATAAGCTTGGCACATCTAGCCACTGGGCTTTTTTGCCCAATCTTCAAGGCAAAACTGCTCCAGCTCTTTCAAGTTGGATGGGTTCCGCTTGCGTACAGCAATCTTTAAGTCATACCACAGATTCTCAACTGGATTGAGGTCTGGGCTTTGGCTAGGCCATTCCAAGACATTTAAATGTTTCCCCTTAAACCACCAGAGTGCTGCTTTAGCAATACGCTTAGGGGCATTGTCATGCTGGAACGTGAACCTGTCCCAGTCTCAAATCTCTGGAAGACTGAAAGAGGTTTCCCTCAGGAATTTCCCAGTATTTAGCGGCATCCATCATTCCTTCAATTCTGACCAGTTTCCCAGTCCCTGCCGATGGAAAACATCCCCACAGCATGATGCTACCACCACTGTGGGGATGGTGATCTCGGGGTGATGGTAGGTGTTGGCTTTGCCTCAGACATAGCATTTTTCATCTTGGCCATATGTTTGGGGAGTCTCCCACATGCCTTTTGGCGATCACCAAATGTGTTTGCTTATTTATTTCTTTAAGCAAAGGCTTTTTTGCTGGCCACTCTTCCCTAAATTCCAGCTCTGTGGAGTGTACATCTTAAAGTGGATACTCCAATCTCCGCTTTGGAGCTTTGCAGATCCTTCAGGGGTATCTTTGATCTCTTTGTTCCCTCTCTGATTAATGCCCTCCTTGCCTGGTCTGTGGGTGGTCCACTCTTGGCAGGTTTGTTGTGGTGCCATATTCTTTCAATTTTTTAATAATGGATTTAATGGTGCTCCATTCAAAGTTCAAAGGATGTTCAAAGTTTAAGATATTTTTTTATAACCCAACCCTGATCTGTACTTCTCCACAACATTGTGCCTTACCTGTTTTGAGAGCTCCTTGGTCTTCATGGTACCAATTGCTTGGTGGTGCCCCTTGCTTAGTGGTGTGGCAGACTCTGGGGCCTTTCAGAACAGCTGTATATATACTGAGATCATGTGACAGATCATGTGACACTTAGATGGCACACAGGTGGACTTATTTAACTAATTATGTGACTTCTGAAGGATTTATTTTTTTATTAATATTTTTTAAATTTCACTTCACCAATTTGGACTTTTTTGTGTATATCCATTACATGAAATCCAAATAAAATGATATTTAAATTACAGGTTGTAATGAAACAAAATAGGAAAAATGCCAAGGGGGTGAATACTTTTGCAAGACACTGTACATGGATTAACAGTACTATTATCTTACTGGTTCCCTGGTCTTAGAATAGAAAGAGGAAGTATACACTCAGTATACAAAACAGGATTTTTAAGCCTTGAGACATTTGAGACATGGATTGCATATGTGTGCCATTTAGAGGGTGAATAGGCAAGACAAAAAAAATGTAAGTGCCTTTGAACAGGATATGGTAGTATATGCCAGCTGTGCCTGTCAACATTTTCCTGTGTGTATCAAGAATGGTCCACCACCCAAAGGACATCCAGCCAACATGACACAGCAGTGGGAAGCATTGGAGTCAACTTTGTTTGCAGCACAAACAAATTAAGTTAGACTTTCTCTGAAATCCATGTTCCATGCCCTGAGGTTATAGAGTGGTGTTGTCTCTCAGAGTCTCAGCTGCTGTATGAAATGCTCTTACATCATTTGCCGCTGAGCTGAAAGCTTCCAGAGAATAAAGGGTGCATCCCAAATGGCCCCCTATTCCCTGTATGTCTCCATAGGGCATTAATTAAAAAGTAGTGCACTACATAAAGAATAGGGAGCTACTTGAGGTTCAGCCATGGAAGGAGGTAGAGATGCAGTCAACAGTGGAAGAACGCTCCTTTAATGCTTTCATCACTTCCTGCCTATGCTGGGGAATATAAACAAGGGCATCCCTCATCCCTCACCCCTCATCCTTCTCTTGCCACAATTTATAACCAGCCTGGCTCATTTTTCTCACTTTATCAATATTTTATTCTTCCCTTCCTTTGCTCTCCCTCAATTCATCTTTGCTTCAGACACTGGCTTGCACCAGAGGGGCCTCTCCACAATGGAAAGCAATCTGGAGCGAGGGAAGGGAGGGGAGGGCAGAAGAGTGCAGAGGCTTATCTCTACAGAGAGACTGTGAAAGACTGGAAAGGGGAGGAAGAATGGAAAGAAAGACTGATCATATCCTTTTATTTCACTATAAAAGGGAAATACTACAAAACGTATGGGTAAATGGAATACAAATATCTCCCAAGGATAAGTCAGTACACATATATCCATGGGGTAAGTTTTTATCCCTGGGAGATATTTGCATTACTTCTACCAATACTAATATGAAGAATATATATATAATATACATCTAAATAATATAAAGGATAATATAAAGAATAAATTCTAACAGGTCTCATCAAATCAAATCAAATGTATTTATATAGCCCTTCGTACATCAGCTGATATCTCAAAGTGCTGTACAGAAACCCAGCCTAAAACCCCAAACAGCAAGCAATGCAGGTGTAGAAGCACGGTGGCTAGGAAAAACTCCCTAGAAAGGCCAAAACCTAGGAATAATAATAATAAGGCAGAACAGTTGAAAGTAGCTAGGTGTTATTTTGTTACATGTGACAACCAAACAATATCTGAAAAACAACATTTTGTTTTAACTGCCCAACAAAAATACATCATTTAATCGTGATATGTGTTTAAAAAAATCCCAATTTGGAGCAAATGGTCCTTCAGGCCGGATATGAACAACGGACAAAATTGTTTGCATTTTTTACAATGTGATCATTACATTGAGAAGCTCATAAGAGATTCATCTGCAAATGTTTCCCATTTGGTTTACCGTCACAGTTTCTCTCAGGTGGTAATTAATAGTGCTGCAATGAGAGATAAATAATCCATTGAATGTCTGGTCCAGTTTCATTCCACTGATGTCCAGAGAGGCCAGGGGAGGAGAGGGGATGACTGATACCATACATCTATTTTACCTCAACGCTGTGAGTGTGTAGGTGTGTGTGCATGTATGCGTGTGTGCATGTGTGTGTGTGTTTTGTTGTTGTGTGCATCCCCATCCCAGTGTCACAGTGTTGTGACAGAAGAAGATGTGTGGAATGGGCTGTGCAATCAGCAGGTCATCCACCCAAGCTATTACCTTCCTCCCGGACTCCTTCTGTCACAGTCTATGAATGACCTAGTGATGCCTGGTAAGAGAGGCCGCTGCTGCTGCTGCATTACCCCATTGCATTACCCCACAGCTCACAAACAAGTCACTCACTACCGCTGCACTGCAAAGAGACCCGAGACCTGTTCTCCATGCCTTGTGTTATCTCATCATCACCCCCCCCACCCCGCAAAAAATATACTTCCTACCAATGTCTCTATGCATTATTCTGCGTCCCAAATGGCACCCTATTCCTTATGCTCTGCATTACTTTTGACGAGAGCCTGATAGGCCCCAAAGGCTCTTGTCAAAAGTAATGCACTGGGGTGGCATTTAGAATGCACACTATCTCCTCATCACAACCATTTCCAAAAGACTTCGTATGCTCACAGATTTAGATGGGTGCCATTCAGATGGAAGCAAACAGTACTGTAATCCATCATTATATTTACACTCTGCATTGCAAAAGCCAATCATCACCACCATTATCCCCTAAACACACGTGGCAAAAGCAGCTATTTCAAGACAGAAATTATCATGTGGGGTACATACAGATGGTGTACGGTGTATGAATGGGGAGAAAGGCAGCGATTGCCGGGGCTCTTTTCATGTGGAGTTTATGACGCACCCTCAGCGGTGCACTGTCACACGGTCCATACAAGGGCAGGAGTTTCAGGTTTTATTACACTGGGCGAAGAGGGTCTATATCAGGGGATATCTTTACATGACCCGTTGATATTCCAGAGAATACAGACCATGTCCAATGCATAATTGGGGTTTTGTGGATATGCATCATATCCTGACTAATTCTGAATCCAGATGTGTCTTTTAGACAGTTATGGTAGTTGGATTCCTCCAAATATCACACATGGACATTTCCTAGATATGGATTCATTCAATATCCTGATATGTGACATCCTATTTTCTCTCTTCATGTTGTCAAATACTGACTGTACACGTAGTATATCTGTGTTTTCTCAGCACATTCAAGATAGAAAGCTAAGCATACTGTATATCCAGAGTACAGATATGCTTCTCTTGGCAGAGGTCCATATGTGGATCTTGATATGCTTTTTGATATGCTGAAAATAAGGACATTTTTTAATGCATTTCTTAGTTTTCAGCACATGCTCAATAATTTGACAAATATTAAATCCATAATTCTTTCAGACACTATAATTTTTGTATAGACGGGTTTGTTGTTTAGCAACAAAACCGACGTCTGTGCAAATGTGCTGCAAAACAGACAGAGTTGGCTTGAATTTTTGACAACACTGAAACTATATTTAATCTCCAATGTTTTTGGAAAACATACATAATGTTGCCTAATGAGCACTTGTTGTCTCTCATGGACATGGTTACAGTTGATGGTTAGCTAGCTAGCTAGCACATTTTTCCAATATTAGCATAGATGTGACAGCAGTCAAATCACCTAAAACCAGACATGGTATCAAGAACAAGATAAAACTAGCTGAAACGAGCCACTTACGATTCTCCACATGGCAGTTTCTTGTCATTGTTGCTACTGTAGCTATCTGGACATCCAGAATCACAACACACGGCCTTCTGCCCCATTGAAGTGTGTGCATCATTTTCGTGACATTCTCAGCTAATCCGTCTATTCCTGTACCTGTACATGACCATCTGATCATTTATCACCCCAGTGTTAATCTGCAAAATTGTATTATTCGCCTACCTCCTCATGCCTTTTGCACACATTGTATATAGACTGCCCATTTTTTTTCTACTGTGTTATTGACTTGTTAATTGTTTATTCCATGTGTAACTCTGTGTTGTCTGTTCACACTGCTATGCTTTATCTTGGCCAGGTCGCAGTTGCAAATGAGAACTTGTTCTCAACTAGCCTACCTGGTTAAATAAAGGTGAAATAAAAAAAATAAAAAAAATTCCCTCTAGATAAAGGCGCACAAACCTCAAGTTAAAGTTTAACCTCAAGTTAAACCTCATTAGTTATTACAGTAACAAAGTCATAAACTCTGCCTATTTCTAAAATATTTTTTCTTAAAATGTGATTTTAAGTCTAACCTAAACTCTAACCTTAACCACACTGCTAACCTTATATCGAACCCTAACCTTAAATTAAGATCAAAAAGCAAATGTTTGTTTTCATTAATTTTTATGATATAGCCAATTTTGTCTGTAGTAACTAGTGGAAACCCAAGCTAAAAGCACTGTAACTGGTATCCTAGCAGCAATAATCATGTATTTTCTGCTTTGGCGTTCCAACTGTCATTTATTTATTTATTTGGGGATACACAAATGAGTGCGCAAACAACGTGGTTTAACTGACTGGAGAACTGGAGAAACAAACAAGTGAAAAGCAGTTCAGAAACGACCTCAAAGAAGTTAACGCTAAAGTGAGTAGCTAATTTGAGAGATGTTTTATTTATCGTAGTAACTACAATCAAGAACATTAGCTAATTTGGCCAGTAGCCAGTACGGCTAGGTAGCTGGCATGATAGGGGGGTAAATGCTAACTGGTAGCCTCACTAGCTAACTTAACTAACATAGAACAAAACTGCCTTCCTTCAGGGATTTTTATACCCCCTATCAAGCCAAAAGGTAACAGGTAACATTTTAAAATGTTCAGGCATATTTTGTATTAAAATAAGCTAATCTCATAACTAACTAGCAACTTGTCTAGCTAGATTGCTATCTAGTTCCAGTTAGTTTTCATGTCATGAATGAAGCAGGTAGAGTAGCTAACTTGTGGTATGGTTATGTGAAAGGAAAATATTTTTTTGTATTATTAATTTTGATTCATGCATTGAGAGTTTGGATCACAGACCAACACTCTACCACAATGTTGGGTCTATACTGTGAGGGACCGCCGTTGACGACCCATATCTGCACCCTTTGCATCATCCATAATAACAAACAGAAAAAATAACTTTTATTTTCTATTAAATAAATAAAATAACATTTTCGCAAATATTTTCATATTTACAGAAAACATGTGTTATGATTGGAGCTCTGGATTTGCTGGGCTGCATTTCTTAAACAGAAGTAGCAACTTGGATTATATGTGATGATGATTGCCTTTGCGTGCCTTGTACAGCCTACTACTAACTATGGCGAAAAGTTTTGCTCAGATATGTCACCTTCTGGACATTTCATGAGTCAGATTTAGCCCCTTTTCTATCAGACATCAGAAGACTGTGCAAAGCTGTCATCAAGGCAAAGGGTTGCTACTTTGAAGAATCTGAAATCTGAATTCTATTTTGATTTGTTTAACACTTTTTTGGTTACTATATGATTCCATATCTGTTATTTAATAGTTTTGATATCTTCACTATTATTCTACAAAGTATAATAACAAAGTAGAATAACCCTTGAATGAATTAGTGTGTCCAAACTTTTGACTTGTACTGTATGTATATGTGTGTGTGTGTGTTTTGTGTGTGTGTATACATCTGTGTGGGTGTGCTAAACTATGGAGAATCATAACAGGTGGTCAGTCCAGTTCAAGTGTTGAGCAGTCTGATGGCTTGTGGATAGAAACTGTTTCTGAGCCTGTTGGTATCAGACCTCATGCCCCGCTACCGTCTGCCCGACGATAAGGGAGTGAACAGCTCGTGACTTGGGTGTGACGGGGTGACAGTCATTTGGGAATGTCATCTTGTTTTTCTTGGACACTGGGACGTTGGTGGTCTCCTTGAAGCAGATGGGGACTACAGCCTGTGATAGGGACAGGTTGAAGATGTACGAGATGACGTCCGCCAGCTGGTCAGCTGGGATGCCATCTGGGCCGGCGGCTTTGTGAGTATTCACTCTTTTGAGAGTTCTCCTCAAATCAGCCTCGGTGTGTGAAAGCACCTGGTCGAGCAGCGAGACACTTCCCGGATGGATGGGAGTTGTCTGCCTTGAAGCGAACATAGAATGTGTTAAGCTTGTCTGGGAGGCAGGATTCAAACAATGCCTCCTCAAGTATAAAAAAATAAGATTAGAAGACATTTCTGATAACAGATAACAGAGAAGTTTAAATAAACTGTATAATGGTCTCCACCAGACTGAGCTGACCTACCATTAGTCTATGGCTGCACCAAACCCTCCTATGTCTTTTAATGGACCTTCTATGCTGCTACAGTGTTTCATGAAGCCAGTTGGACAGGGTGTAAACCTAGCTCCTCAGCAGAGGTAATGGTAATGCGTCACGTTTTAATAGAGAAACTCCTGTGAGGGCTGGAGTCTCTCAGTAATGAGAATCGTGTAATTAATTAGAAGGGCCTTATTGAGATCTGTCAGTGGCCAAACAACGGTTCCACTGTTCCCTCTCAGTGCTACAGCCCCCCCCCCATCTCCTCTCTCACTCTCTCGTCACCACCACAGCAACAGAATTCGTTTAAAACGTTTGGAAACCTGATGCCCCCACTTCCTCAATTTTTCTCCTTCGACAGCACCACGACTTCCATCTCTCACTTAATTACCATTTAATTTTTCGTTTCCCTCTAGAATCGCCCTGAGCCCCCAACCTTCCATCTCCTATGCGCAGAAGAAGAAGAAAAAAACTGTCAGGGAGAATAGAATGTAATACGTTGAGTGAATGCCAATAGCTTAACACAGGGTAATCTCTGCAGATGTGCAATATTATGCAGGTTTATGATGGCTTTTAAAACAAAGACAGCCGTGAACCCATTATTTGAAGAGACGTGCCGTTGTAATGTTTTGGAGGCTGATACACTGAGAGGTGACCAACCCAACCTCTCCATATTCCTGTCTGTGTCTAAGCTGAGTTCAACTGTTGTCTGTGGCCCAAATGATATCCTATTCCCCTTAGAGTGCAGTACTTTTGACCAGGGCCCATGATGCTCTGGTCAAAAGTAGTGCACTATGTAGGGAATAGGTTGCCATTTGGGACACCTCCGTTGATTGCTCCATCTAAAGTAAAGGAAAAGCTTGAAACAATTCATCTTTTTATCTGAATCTGATGTTCAGTGGCGGTCCCTTATGTCAGTCTCACTACTCCGTAAACTATTTCAGTTCACTTCCTTTACAGTATATGCCCTCTTAGAGAATTTGTCTCACATTCAGTTAGCCTCCTTGAATTGGGGATATAAGGAGACAGCTGAGTAGTCCTATTAAATATATGCCATACTGTACAGTGTGACTTGCTTACATAATAAAAAGTCATCATTCGATAATAAAGTCATGCTATACTGTGGAATCGGCCAGCGTGACAATAGTGTCCTGCTAAGCAAAGATGAATGACTGACATCCCAAGGCAATATGTTTATTAATTTGTGAACTACATTAATTAATTCCATTTTGGGGATAACAGTTTGAAATGGCTGTAATGATTAAACAGAATTATTACCTTGAGATCATTCATTAAAATCAGCTCTACAGGGCTATACTGATGTCTGGGGACATGAGTACTAACTCACAACAATTACCAACCATTCACTCTGCCAGAGAGAGTGCGGCTGGATATTACATACAAGCAGACATGGGTTCAAATACTATTTGAAATGATTTATAAATATACGCTTGATTGAGCTTGTCTGCTGCAATGGAACAAATAGAAACCTCTGAAAACATCCAAATCAGATGGGGTGGATTTAGCTATTTTGTTGTTCTGTTTTCACGATAAAACAAAATATTTGAAAGAATTAAAATAGCATGTGAACCCAGGTCTGCGTCCAAGCTTATTTCAAATTAGCACGGTGGGGAAATTGCATGTTCGGTCATGCAGAAGGAATGGATACCCAATTTTCTGACACAAACCGGCCTTAATTTGAATGACAAAATTAACGTGAATGTGTATTCCGAATGTGTGCTCTTTCACTAAAGGAAATGCGTTGACAACTGATACTTTGCTTTATTGAGACAGTATTAGTTCAGAGAGAATGTGTTGACAACTGATACTTTATTGAGACAGTATTAGTTCAAAGGGAATGTGTTGACAACTGATACTTTGCTTTATTGAGACAGTATTATTTCAGAGTGAATGCGTTAACAACTGATACTTTATTGAGACAGTATTAGTTCAGAGGGAATGTGTTGACAACTGATACTTTATTGAGACAGTATTAGTTCAGAGTGAATGCGTTAACAACTGATACTTTATTGAGACAGTATTAGTTCAGAGGGAATGTGTTGACAACTGATACTTTATTGAGACAGTATTAGTTCAGAGGGAATGTGTTGACAACTGATACTTTATTGAGACAGTATTAGTTCAGAGGGAGTGTGTTGACAACTGATACTTTATTGAGACAGTATTAGTTCAGAGGGAATGTGTTGACAACTGATACTTTATTGAGACAATATTAGTTCAGAGGGAATGTGTTAACAACTGATACTTTATTGAGACAGTATTAGTTCAGAGGGAATGTGTTGACAACTGATACTTTATTGAGACATTATTAGTTCAGAGGGAATGCGTTAACAACTGATACTTTGCTTTATTGAGACAGTATTAGTTCAGAGGGAATGCGTTAACAACTGATACTTTGCTTTATTGAGACAGTATTAGTTCAGAGGGAATGTGTTGACAACTGATACTTTATTGCAACATTATTATTTCAGAGGGAATGCGTTGACAACTGATACTTTATTGAGACAGTATTAGTTCAGAGGGAATGTGTTGACAACTGATACTTTATTGAGACAGTATTAGTTCAGAGTGAATGCGTTAACAACTGATACTTTATTGAGACAGTATTAGTTCAGAGGGAATGCGTTGACAACTGATACTTTATTGAGACAGTATTAGTTCAAATGGAATGTGCAATGCAATTCAAAGAGAGTTCAAAGACAGACTGAAATAGAAATATGTCACTTTGAAAAATTAAGAGGGGCTGGTCTCTCTATCACTCCTTTGACCTCTGATCCCCAGTCCAGGTCGGTAAGGGTAGCTGTATTGGCTAAAGCAAAATAATATGCTGTATGATTTTACTCAAAAAGAGAAAAGCAGGTTGGCTGTATTAAAAAAACATTGCTGACCTTACAATCAACTGAACTGCATGGAGTATTGTGAAACATAATAGGTAGTGAAAAGGGAAACACTAGGGCACATCTAGTTGTAGATTCTTATAGTATTTGTGGTGTGTAGAACAAAAAATAATATGTTATGAACAGGACAATTAGGAAGGTCCACATAGTATTTACAGCAAAAGAAAGGAACATGTATACCATCTTTAATGACACACGTTAAAAATGATTATAAGGGACACAGCTTGGAGAAACACTATGTGACACTGTAACAATGATGCTGGGAGTCAGGAAGCAGGTGCAGTGGGTGAGTTTAATAATAACGAACAGAGAGCGATACAAGCCAGGACCGGTGGATAGTAAACCGGCGCCGTCGAGCACCGGAGTGGGAGTAGACGTGACAGAAATGGATTATAAATATGCTGTTATTCACAGCTGTGTAAACAACACACAATCAAAGCTCAGTTGAGAAGCAGGGTTTGGACCATTTATTTGGATCAACTAACCCAAGTTGGACCTCCCTTCCTCAACGATGTCAAACCCTTGACCTCAATTGTCCCAGAAAGTCCCCTGCTATCCCAATCTAGTTCCCGGTCCCTGTCTGGTAGCTACTGTGTTATTTCCAGAGTGCCTCGTGCAGCATGGGGACGTTCTATAGAGAACAGGGAGGAGAGAGCTGTGGATGGTAGCTACTCGGTTATTTCCAGAGTGCCTCGTTCAGCATGGGGACGTTCTATAGACAAGAGGGAGGAGAGAGTCGTGGATGGTAGCTACTGGGTTATTTCCAGAGTTCTATAGAGAACAGGGAGGAGAGAGCCGTGGATGGGGCTGTTAAGGAGCTATCTGGGATTGGCACATTAATTTTCTGACTTTTAAATGTATGATATAAATCGCCTAGCTGTTGATCCTTGAAGAATCTTACTACTAAATGACTGAAATAACCTAGTAGCTACCATCCATTTTCAACCTCTCCCTGTCTGAGTCTGTAATACCAACATATTTTAAGCAGACCACCATAGTCCCTGTGCCCAAGAACACTAAGGTAACTTGCCTAAATGACTACTCACGTCTGTAGCCATGAAGTGCTTTGAAAGGCTGGTCATGGCTCACATCAACACCATTATCCCAGAAACCCTAAACCCACTCCAATTTGTATACCGCCCTAACAGATCCGCAGATGCCATTTCCCACCTGGACAAAAGGAACACCTATGTGAGAATGCTATTCATTGACTATAACTCAGCATTCAAGACCATAGTGCCCATGAAGCTTATCACTAAGCTAAAGACCCTGGGACTAAACACCTGCCTCTGCAACTGGATCCTGATGGGCCGCCCCCAGGTCGTAAGGGTAGGTAACAACACATCCGCCACGCTGATTCTCAACACAGGGTCCTCTCAGGGGTGCGTGCTCAATCCCCTCCTGTACTCCCTGATCATTCATGACTGCACGGCGGGGCACGATTCCAACACCATCATTAAGTTTGCCAATGACACAACAGTGGTAGGCCTGATCACCGACAACGACGAGACAGCCTATAAGGAGGAGGTCAGAAACCTGGCCTTGTGGTGCCAGGACAACAACCTCGCCCTCAACGTGATCAAGACCAAGGAGATGATTGTGGACTACAGGAGAAAGAGGACCGGGCATGCCCCCATTCTCATCGACGGGGCTGTAGTGGAGCAGGTTTAGAACTTCAAAATTCCTTGGTGTCCACATCACCAACAAACTAACATGGTCCAAGCACACCAAGACAGTCGTGAAGAGGGCACAACAAAACCTATTCCCCCTCAGGAGACTGAAAGGATTTGGCATGGGTCCTCAGATCCTCAAAAGGTTCTACAGCTGCACCATCTAGAGCATGACTGGTTGCATCACTGCCTGGTATGGCAACTGCTCAGCCTCTGACCGCAAGGCACTACAGAGGGTAGTGCGTATGGCCCAGTACATCACTGGGGCCAAGCTTCCTGTCATCCAGGACCTCTATACCAGGCAGTGTCAGAGGCAGGCCCTAAAAATTGTCAAAGACTCTAGCCACCCTAGTCATAGACTGTTCTCTCTGCTACCACACAGCAAGCGGTACCGAAGTGCCAAGTCTAGGTCCAAGAGGCTTCTTAACAGCTTCTACCCCCAAGCCACAAGCCACAAGACTCCTAAACATCTAACCAAATAGCTATTTGCATTGCAGCCCCCCCATTTTTACACCGCTGCTACTCTCTGTTGTTATCATCTATACATAGTCACTTTAATAACTCTACCTACATGTACATATTACCTCAACTACCCGCTACGACGTTATGTCTATTGTTCTATAATAAGGCACTGAGGGTTTGTCTCAAAGCCCTGAACTAGGCCTATATACTGTATATACAACAGCTGTAGTTCTCATGCACTATAGGAACATACTGGAGACATCTTCAGCCATGTATTTACTGTACACATGTACATTTGAGTCATTTAGCAGACACTCTTATCCAGACCGACTTTAAGGAGCAATTAGGGTTAAGTGCCTTGCTGAAGGGCACATTGGCAGATTTGTCACCTAGTCCGCTCTTAACTGCTAGGCTACCTGCTGTACAGTAAGGGATGAGACACAGGTATTATGTCTACGTCACCAAATTAAATGGCATCCTATTCCCTATATAGTGCACTACTTTTGACCAGAGCCCTATGAGCCCAGGTCAAAAGTTAAAAAGTAGTGCACTAAATCGGAAGTAGGGTGCCATTTGGGACTCACATGGATTATACAAATCAAGTTCTGTTGTGGGAGAGCTAGGGGTCCTAATCCTCAGGTACATCTCTATAATAGAATACAGAGGATGACGCCATGGTCTAATATAATCTAATCTGTTTGCTTCCACTGGTGGGAGACAGCAGCATGACACAGACAGGCCATGGAATACATTGTGATCTCTGTGTGTGTGTGTGTGTGTGTGTGTGTGTGTGTGTGTGTGTGTGTGTGTGTGTGTGTGTGTGTGTGTGTGTGTGTGTGTGTGTGTGTGTGTGTGTGTGTGTGTGTGTGTGTGTGTGTGTGTGTGTGTGTGTCTGTCTGAGTGGTCAGATAAATAAACATGGGCAATATAAATAAAATAAACAGTCCCTCTCCCTTCCCTTGCAATATTTACTGCCGAACAACATGATCAATTTAAAGTCCCCCCTCACACACTTAGCCATAGTGATCAATAATAGTATTGAGGCCGCTCTCCTGCTGCAGTTTGAAGGAGAGGCTCTTCAGGATTATGTGTGTGTTCCACAGCAGCAGCAGAGGGACAACGGAAGTCATTTGAATGTTGTGCAGGCATCCGTCCACAATACAGCATCATTCAGTTTGGATTGAGTTTCCCTGGCAGAGAGAGGGAGTTCGGCAGAATCGTAATCATTCTTTGGAGAGGTGTTTAAACTGAGATCAATGAGAATATCTTGATTTAGCTCTCTGACAGAGTGGCTCCACTCTCCTTCTCCTCCCCTTCCTCCTTCTCCCTCCTTTACCAATGGAAATGAATCTGCCGAGATAGCTTTTGAAGTTGTGAGTATTCGATGAAGCCATAATCATTTTTTTTGCGTCCTGCATTTGCATGCCAGGTGCTATGAGATCATCAGAGTGGGTCTTGGAGGAGCAGTTGAATTAAACTCTACTGATCATTTCCTGCTGAGTATAGTAGAGCAGACATGTTCCTTTTTCCACATGGGAGAAAGGTGTATTTCTGCATTGCCAAGTCATTTAGGTGTGTAGGCCTTACCCAAGCAGCAGTGTACAGTATTCACTTGTGCAGAGAAATGTTGTTTAGGTCTGCAAACTTTTGAACTTCTCAGTATTTCTAAATTGTTACACAGACATACACATGAAAAGACACACACTCTACACACATGTGCAAATGGATGTTGTACTGTAAATATGTGATAGAGGAGTAGTGGCCTGAGGGAACACACTAAATGTATTGGGTAAAGTGTTATGAAATGTTATGTCATGCAATATTGTAAATTGTTAATAACTGCCTTAATGTTGCTTGACCCCAGGAAGACTAGCTGTTGCCTTGGCAGCAGCTAATGGGGATCCATAATAAATACAAATACAAAACTCTGATGCAGTCCTACTGGGGTAACCGTAGCAGTGAGGTGCAGTTGTTCACTGCCAAAAGTGGTGTTCAACAGCATTTACTTGTTCAGGAAAAGGTTGTTTAGTCCCGGTTTAAAGGGGTGACAGCGTCATATTCCAGGAACAGGTAGGTACTCATAATAATGTACCCTCTAAAACCATTGCAAGTGCTTCTCATCATAACTACGGGACACTCTGGCTAAATTAAAAAGCAGCAAGGATGGTCAGCAATAGATTGTGTTGTTTGTTTGGACATGCATGTCATTTCACTCTTTGTTCAATAAACTGACATCCCATAGAAATCCCTTTGTGAGAGGTTAAACAGGAAAACAGGATGGATGAATGGTAGGTTATCACACCGGCAAGGCCACCCATGATACAAGTCAGTATTCGTCATCCATCCATGTCTGAGGACGTTGGGAGATGACGCGTAAACCGGCCCCTAGGGCCAACAGTGAGCGCTGTTACCTTCAAGTAGGTTTAGGGTTTGCTTCGGCCTCTGATTCCAACAGTTTCAAGTTTGAATCCAGCAATAGACAGTTGTTTTTGTTTTAAGCCTATGTTAAACCTTAACCCTTACTTTAACCATTCGGAGTTATTGCCTTACATTAAGAATTTGGAATTAATTCCTGAACTCAAACCCTAACTTTAAAAAGAGAGCGAGAGAGAGAGAAAGATGAGTCAGGAAGTAAGCACAACAGACAGAGATATGGTGAGAGAAAGATGAGTCAGGAAGTAAGCACAACAGACAGAGAGAGATATGGTGAGAGAAAGGGAGAGAAAAAGATCATGGAAATTGAGTAAGGGATGTTAATGACTTTGACCACATTGCCCTCCGGATTAGAGCTGCCTGCTGCACCACCTGTCAATCAAGCATTTTAACACCTCCCCGTTGACCAGCGCTGACCAGCGGAAACACAGTGAGGGGAGAGTTAGGGTGATAGCCAGCCAGCGTGCTCTCCTCTGTGAGAGGTCTCTGCCCCCATTTAGAATGTCTGATGAATGGATGTTTGGATGCACTCCAAAACACACTCCTGCATATTGCTTAGTGGGCAGAGAAGGTTGCTGTTCTGTATGTCTCAGTTAGTAAAGCATGGTGCTTGCAATGCCAGGATTGTGTGTTCAATTCCCAGGGCCACCCATACATAAAAATGCATACATGACTGTAATTTGCTTTGGAAAAAAAGTATATTCTAAGTGGTGTATATAGTAATGCACACAGATCATAGTATATGAGCATGATTTTCTTTTTAATGGAGTTGATGAACCATTGTTACTCCATTTGGGGTTGTTATTTTTAATATGTCTTTGAGAAGCAAGCACTCGAATGTAACAACTGATATTTCATTCAGAATTTCTCTCTGAATCTTTCTCAGTTTTCTTCAACCCAGGAGGAGTGTCTTATTTGAAGTTCATCTTGTTTAGAAAACACAGGTGAAGTCCTTGTTGTGCATTATTTTTAAACATACCACAGGGCGAGCAGATTTTCATGTTACCATTGTAGCTATTTCTATTTCTATTTTTTACATCTCAAAACTTCTCCTTGGGTTGTGGTTGCTCAGATGACATCTTTTTGTTGTGGAGAATGTTGTGGATAAAACATTTAACCCTAACTGAAGGAAGTGAACAAGTACAGTACCAGTCAAAAGTTTGGGCACACCTACTGTTCCCACATATGCTGGGCACTTGTTGGCTGCTTTTCCTTGTCTATGCGGTCCAACTCATCCCAAACCATCTCAATTGGGTTGAGATTGGGTGATTGTGGAGGCCAGGAAATTTAATGCAGCACTCCATCACACTCCTTCTTGGTCAAATAACCCATACACAGCCTCGAGGTGTGTTGGGTCATTGTCCTGTTGAAAAACAAATTATAGTCCCACTAAGTGCAAACCAGATGGGATGGCGTATCACTACAGAATGCTGAGGTAGCCATGCTGTTTAAGTGTGTCTTGAATTCTAAATAAATCACTGACAGTGTCACAAGCAAAGCACCCCCACACCATCACACCTCCTCCCAGTGGTGTAAAATACTTAAGTAAAAATAGTCGTTTTTGTGGGTATCTGTAATTTACTTTACTATTAATATTTTACAACTTTTACTTTTACTTCACTACATTCCTAAAGAAAATTATGTACTTTTTACTCCATACATTTTACCTGACACCCAAAGGTACTAGTTACATTTGGAATGCTTAGCAGGACAGGACACACTTATCAAGAGAACATCCCTGGTCATCCCTACTGCCTCTGATCGGGAGGACTCACTAAACACATGCTTCGTTTGTAAGTTATGTCCAAATTGGAGCGTGCCACTGGCTATCCATAAATAAATAAAAAACTAGAAAACGTGGCCAGCTGCTTTGCTTAAAATAATGAACTTGAAATGATTTATACTTTTACTTTTGATACTTAACCACATTTTAGCAATTACATTTACTTTTGATAATTATGTATATGTAAAACCAAATACTTTTAGACTTTTACTCAAGTAGTATTTTACTGGGTGACTTTCACTTACTTGAGTCATTTTCTATTAAGGTATCTTTACTTTTACTCAAATATGACTATTGGGTACTTTGTCCACCACTGCCTCCTCCTCTATGCTTCATGGTGGGAACCACACATGCGGAGATCATTCATTCACCTACTCTGTCTGTCACAAAGACACTGCGGTTGTAACCAGAAATCTAAATTTGGACTCATCAGACCAAAGGACAGATTTCCACTGGTCTAATGTCCATTGCTTGTGTTTGTTGGCCCAAGCAAGTCTCTTCCTCTTATTGGTGTCCTTAATTAGTGGTTTCTTTGCAGCAATTCAACCATGAAGGCCTGATTCACACAGTCTCCTCTGAACAGTTGAAGCTGAAATGTGTCATGCACTGATGTTTCACCTCTCTTTGTGATTGTTTCCACCCCCCTGCAGGTGTCACCTGTGTTTTCTGTTTGTCTGTTGCCAGTTCGTCTTGTTTGTTTGAGTCAACCAGCATTTTGTTTCTCAGCTCCTGCTTTTTCCCAGTCTCTCTATTGTTGTCCTCCCTGTTTTGACCCTTGCCTGTCTTGACTCTGAGCCCGCATGCCTGACCACTCTGCCTGTCCCTGAGCCTGCCTGCCGATCTGTACCTCTGCCCCCCTTTGGATTATCGACCTCTGTCTACCCTGAGCCTGCCTGCCGATCTGTACCCCTGCCCCCCTTTGGATTATCGACCTCTGTCTACCCTGAGCCTGCCTGCCGTCCTGTACCTTTGCCCCCATACTCTGGATTATCAACCTCTGTCTACCCTGAGCCTGCCTGCCGTCCTGTACCTTTGCCCCCATACTCTGGATTATCAACCTCTGTCTACCCCGAGCCTGCCTGCCGTCCTGTACCTTTGGCCCCATACTCTGGATTATCAACCTCTGTCTACCCTGAGCCTGCCTGCCGTCCTGTACCTTTGCCCCCATACTCTGGATTATCGACTCCTGCCTGCTTTGACCTGTCTTTGCCTGCCCCTGTTGCTACAATAAACAGTGTTACTTCGACAGTCTGCATCTGGGTCTTACCTTGGTTCTGATAGAGATGTGTCTGTTACTTGGACTCTTTTGGACTCTTTTTAATTTTGGGGGGGGCTGCAGTTTCTGAGGCTGGTAACTCTAATGAACTTATCCTCTGCAGCAGAGGTAACTCTGGGTCTTCCTTTCATGTGGCAGTCATCATGAGATCCAGTTTTCTAATAGTGCTTGATGATTTTGATCGGGTTACTGTCCTAACAATAGCAGTCAAGCACCCAAGCTAAATGGCTAACGTTGGCTAGCTGGCTACTTTCATACACAAATGAGAGAACAGCTCACTGACCATTTTACTCGCCCTAGCAGAGATCGTTATGCTGTTTACATGTTATCCAGAGCATTGGTGGTGAAAGCAACTGTGCTGCTGGCAACAATTTCCACTTTTTTTGCCAATGTTTACTGACACCAGCCATATTCAACGGGTGGTGAGCGTTTGAGCAACATTTTATTGAAATGGTTACTTGCATAGCTAGTTAGCTAGGTAAACAATGAACCATAATTCCAACTCATGATGTTACTACCTTGCATGAATCTGCAGGTAACTAACCAACCAGGTTCAATGTTAGCTAGCTAACATTAGGATTACAACAAGCAAAGCAAATGGCTCTGAGATACAAATAATAAGATCATACACGTAATGTTAGCTAGTGAGCCAGCCAGCTAAGGTTAGCTAGCTAGCTAACAGTACACTTTAACTTGAAATGAAAACGACTTTCTGTCAAAATTAGAAACTTGTATCTGAAAATGTAGCTAGCTAGACTATCTTAACCGTGTACATCATGGGTGGATGCGTCTCCCTGTCACAGATGCCAAGGTTACCATTCATTTGAAGATGTATTCTGGAGATAGGTGTTATCTCCATCTCCTTAGCTATCATACTCTAATTCCAAAACTCGGTAATCCAGAAAGTGGAGATCAACACTTATGCAGTTCTACTACGGAATATATATATATATATATATATTCTACTACGGGATATATATATATCCCGTAGTAGAACTGCATAAGTGTTGATCTCCATTTTCTGGATTACCGAGTTTTGGAATTAGAGTATGATAGCTAAGGAGATGGAGATAACACCTATCTCCAGAATACATCTTCAAATGAATATATATATATATTTTAAAAAGCTGCATTAGACAGGTTTACCTACACATACTGACCAGCTCAAATTGACAGAAGCATGCTATATGGCAGACCAATCCAAACTGATCTCTCGGTATGTCCAGACCACTTATTATCTCACCCAATCATGGCTAGCAGGAAGGTTACTGACTTTTTCTGTGGCTAAACCAACTAGGCTCGTAATTTAACAATTGTTTTCGTATTTACAGATGGCTTACAGGTTTGTTACTATGCCACATTAAAGTTCACATGTTTCAAAAACCATTTCTGCCAAAAAACGCATTTTGATTAAAAAAAAGGTTACGTTCAAATAGCATTCCTGTAAAGTAGTGACCCGTGACATTCGCCTAGTTTCCTGAAAAGAGTCACAAATTGACTTCTAACAAGGCACACCTTTTACTTGAAATGCATTTCAGGTGACTACCTCTTGAAGCTGGTTGAGAGAATGCCAAGAGTTTTCAAAGCTGTCATCAAGGCAAAGGGTGGCTGCTTTGAAGAATCTCAAATATAACATTTATTTTGATTTGTCTAACACTTTTTTTTGGTTACTATGTGATTCCATATGTGTTATTTCATAGTTTTGATGTCTTCACTATTATTAAAACACAATGTAGAAAATAGTAAAATAAAGAAAAACCCTTGAATGAGTAGGTGTGTCCAAATGTTGGACTGGTACTGTACTTAATAGTTAATTGTTAGGATTGGTACAAAAACACAATGGAAAAGTTAGCTTTTCAAAAAAGCCTTTATATCCAACTAGCATAAGGTGACAGATCCAAGCAATGATGCTCTGTAATGCTAAACAACTATCCCAAGCCCAATTAACCAAATAATTAACTTGCATCTGCCCTGCAATTACACTGCATTAATTGTGGCCTCACACAAATGAGCAGAATAAAAGAAACTAGATCGGGTTAGCTGAACTTTGCTGTAGAATAATTACATTTGATATTTTACACACGGTTGGTCACTGCAAATTCCATTTGGCCTTCAGTTGTAAGAATACAAACAAGTGAAGGTTAATACATTATCATTATGAGGACAACAATAGCTCACAGAGTCAAGCAAGAGGAGCAATTAAAGGTTTGGCATTGTTTCCACTCTGGCTACGTCCCAAATCGCACCCTATTCCCGGTGTAGTGCACTATCTTTGACCAGGGCCCTGTGGCATTACATAGGGAAAAGGGGGCAATTTGGGACACAGCCTGGCTCTCCTATCCTACCGTGTCTGTTAGACGCAAGCCAGAGAGGTTAGGAGGATGCAGGGTGCTGAGTGGGAAATATGAAAATGGAAGTACAGAACTGTAGTGTTTATTCCTGTATGGCTCAGTTGGTAGAGCATGGACTTTGCAACGGCAGGATCGTAGGTTTGATTCTTGGAGCTATCCATACGTAAAATGTATGCACGCATAACTGTTAGTCGCTTTGTATATAAACATCTGCTAAATGTCATATATAGCGTCATATATTTTGTATTCCACATGCAACCCCTGCCAGGAATGTCTGATAATGAATGTGTCTTAATCATTACAATTCCCTCATATTAATTATGATGAAATTATAACTTAAATGCCTGGGGAGTTTTGAGGAAGACAACAACATGCGTTCTAATTAAGAAATACGGCCTGACGGGGTGTGGTATATGGCCAATATACCACGGCTAAGGGTTCTTCTTATGCACGACACAACACAGAGTGTTAGGCCACAGCCTTTAACCGTGGTATACTGGCCATATATCACCAAGCCCCGAGGTGCCTTATTACTATTATAAACTGGTCACCAATGTAATTAGAGCAGCAAAAATAAATGTTTTGTCACACCCATGGTATACGGTCTGATATACCACGGCTTTCAGCCAATCAGCATTCAGGGCTCGAACCACCCAGTTTATAATGGTGGATATCCATTGTAACAGCAGAGGATCGGACAGATCCACTACTCAAAGGTGTGGTCCCAAATGGCACCCTATTCCATATATAGTGAACTACCTTTGACCAGGGCCTGGTAGTAGGCCTGGTGGTGCGCTATATAGGGAATAGGGTGCCATTTGGGATGCATCCTAAATGTAGCTTTGATTAGCATATCAACCGTTTAAATATAGTTTACCTATAATATCAGCCCTTGGAAGCAACTCAAATCCCACGGAAGCTTTTATACCATCCATTAGCTGGTTGTGTAGACATCTAGCTGGAGAGGAGCCCATCACTGTCAGAGTCTGACGTGCTCTTTGATGCATTAATGTCATGATTATCATATTACGAGGAAAGTAAATTATTCATTCACATCCACTACGCTAATTAACCCACATGGTACAATTAAGTCCACATTTTTACTTCAGACCCTCCACAGAAGACATTAGGCTCAATGGAAAATGCATAACCCAGTCATAAGTCACAGAGTTACAACACAATAGATGCCATTCAGAGTGGGCGGTTGAGGGCTTCAGCCAATTGATTTGAGTTGTAGAGAGTGTGTGTGTCTGTATATGTGTGTCTGTGTGTGTGTGGGAGGGGGGCATTAGATACTCAGGCTGGCAGCGGTGAAATGCCACCATGCACACAATGGCAGCTGTCGTTTTCACATTAGGTTATGATCTTAACACCAGAGAACAGTCTACATACCAAATGGCACCCTATTCCATGTACAGTGCACTACATTTGACCAAGGCTCTGGTCAAAAATATTGCACTATATAGGGAATAGGGTGCCATTTGGGACAAATCCTCAGAGCTTTGTTCTGACTCACAGACCTATCAGTATCATTTAACACAATTCCATTGATACATTCGTGTCATCTGCAGAGTGTAGGACTGGTTAAGAACAAGTTGGACATGTCATGTTTAGATTTTTTGACAAAGTATCTTACGCTCTCTGTGCACAGGCTCATTGTATGGACAATAATACTGCAGCATATCAGTTGAAGTTGAGTGCAATGGCCTTTCATAGTCAGTCTGTCTTTCTTTTCTCCTTCCTTCCTTCCAGCCTCTCAGAACAGAGCAGAAAATGGTAATGCAGCCGTGTGTGTGTATATGTGCAGCTGTGTATCTCTGGCAAGCAGGAAAGAGCCCAGTTTATCAGTCACTCCTGATATAAAGACAGAAAATCCATGACAAAAGAGTTGGCGCTGAGGGAACACACACACCAGCCAGGCCTATGATAATGTCTCAAATCTGACAGCCAACTGAGGATCACACACACACACACACACACACACACACACACACACACACACACACACACACACACACACACACACACACACACACACACACACACACACACACACACATGCACACGCACACACGCACACAAACACCTAGTCTCCCAGTGGATACCCACACACACACCAAATATCTGAGCCATTCCTCTCTCTCTGTTTCATCTCCACTCTCCTGTTTGTCATTAATCTGATGATACTGCATGATATAGTGTAATCAATGATGCAGCCACCTCAGTATTGACAAATATCCCAATTTAATACATAAAGTGCAAACACATGATATGGGAAGCAGGTTGTCATTTTATACAGGTACACCACCCAGTATGAGGTGTCTCGAGCAAAGGCTACGACCACAGTGACTGCTGCTTTGGACCTGTCCGGCCCGGCCAATCATTCATCCTCCACTGTTGTACTTGTTTCAAATGTCAGACTTGCATCTCCACTGCTTTGAGGTGCATCACAGGGCAGCGACGGGGAATATGATGTCCAAGGCAGAAGCCAAAACTTGATGGATCTCATTGAGATGTGCACATCTGAACCTCTGTGGAGTGATGGATGGAGAACAATTCTGAGGGTTTATTGACATGGGGACGTGACTCATTATATTCCTAAAGGGCAACATTTGCACCATAATCCATCCAGAAAGAGGTGAGAGACGTTTCATAATTGCCTCTTTCGAATAGTTTACTATCAGTGCTTAAACTCCAGCAGGACGAGACACTTTGTCAAGCCACTGAAAGGATAGTGTCTGTCTATGATGCATCTCCAGCAGCTTCAGGAGTATGGATTTTTGGGGGGTCAGACATTTTGGAAAACTGTCCCATTTCTGTACAACAAAATGAAAACTATTCTGACGTTCGAATCTTTGAAAAGGAAGAGGAAGAGGAAGACATAAGAAACAAGACACCACAAAAATCCAAGTGGTTCTGGATCGATGTGAAAGATTTCACTCTGTCCAGGACCAACAATGTTTGTCTGAAAATCAATCGGGAAATCAAAAACATGGGCTTCTATCGCTGCAAGTAAAGATCCAGGCATACTGTCACACGATAGTGCTTCAAGTTTGACAGTTTGCTGATATTGAGACGGGCGATACAACCATTTTGCATTTCTATGTGTCGAGCCCCACATCCATTACCCTGATTGTGCATTCTGCCACAAGGCTTCAACATAACAGTTTAAGCCCTGTCTAAGCCAGGGAGGGGTGGGGTTTGGGGGGGGTTCCACTAAACTACAGTGCATTCGGAAAGTATTCAAACCCTTTGACTTTTTCCACATTTTGTTACGTTACAGCCTTATTCTAAAATTGATGAAAATGTATTTTTTTACTCATCAATCCACACACAATATCCCATAGCTACAAAGCAAAAACAGGTTATAAGAAAGTTTAGCAAAAAATAAAACATTTATAAAGGACATATCACATTTACATAATTATTCAGACGTTTTACTAAGTACTTTGTTGAAGCACCTTTGGCAGCGATTTCAGCCTTGAGGCTTCTTGGGTTTGAAGCTACAAGTTTGGCACACCTGTACTTGGGGAGTATCTCCCATCCATCTGCAGATCCTCTCAAGCTCTGTCAGGTTGGATGGGGAGCGTCGCTGCACAGCTATTTTCAGGCCTTTCCAGGCAATTCTGGGCTCTGGCTGGCCAACTCAAGGACTTGACACCTGCGTTGTCTTGGCTGTGTGCTTAGGGTCATTGTACTGTTGGAAGGTGAACATTCACCCCAGTCTGAGGTCTTGAGGACTCTGGACCAATTTTTCATCAAGGATCTCTCTGTACTTTACTACGTTCATCTTTCATTCGATCCTGACTAGTCTCCCAGTCCCTGCCGCTGAATAACATCACTACAGCATGATGTTGCCACCACCATACATTTGAATTAGATTTTTTAAAAGTATTAGCTCTTTAACTCAATCACAATTTACTTTATTTAGTTACACACTTCAAATATGGACAGTCCAGGGATATTTTACTCCCTATCTTGATAATAAATGACCATACCAGACCACTTTCTTTTAATAGATGTAAAGTCCCCTATTTTGGGCTCTTTGTGCGGTTCTGGAACAGTTTTGACCAACATTTTCGTGTACAGAGCACTCCGAGACGTTCGCAACATCATTTTCTGTTGACAGAGCTAGTTTCCTGCATCAGATGCCGCTGAGATTGAGTATGTGATTATCATAGACCAAACTCTAATTCTTACTCTGCTTACATCCTCTGAACTGAATACATTTTTTTTCTCAAAGGTATTTATCTGTTCTTCATGTTATTGAAAACATTAACAGAGCGGTATCATGTGAAGAATAGCTACAGTACTATCAGTGGCTGACATATTCTCTTTCTATACATCTCAGCAAATCCAGTCATGTTACTCGGAGGTAACAAACATGCCTTCAGCATCTTAGCTCACAACTAAATCTCAGATACACATGAACTTCTCTCTGCTCAGGAGCACAAACGCATTGTGGGTCATGTGGATCCAATGAGGTGAAAAGCAGTGTTGTATTGTTATCTCTTGAGGCTTGTTTCTTCTGCATCGAAGAATTCTACATTCTACATACTCCATACTCGTTCATTGAAAAACGATTCTGAATAAAAATATAAACGCAATATGCTAAAATGTTATTGATTTTACGGAGTTACATTTCATATGAGGAAATCAGTCAGTTGAAATAATAAATTCATTAGACCCTAATCTATGGATTTCACATAACTGGGAATAGCGCTATGCATCTGTTTGTCACAGATTCCTTTAAAAAAATGGATCAGGATCTCGTCACTTTTGTGTATTCAATTTGCCATTGATAAAATGCAGTTGTCCTCGTTGTCCATAGCTTATGCCTGCCCATACCATAACCCCACCGCTACCATGGGGCACTCTGTTCACAACGTTGACACCAGCAAACTGCTCTGTCACACAACGCCATACACGTGTTCTGCAGTTGTGAGGCCGGTTGGACATACTGACAAATTCTCTAAAACGATGTTGGAAGTGGCTTATGGTACATAAATGAATATTAAATTCTCTGGCAACAGCTCTGGTGGACATTCCTGCTGTCAGCATGCCAATTGCACTCTCCCTCAAAACAAAAAAGACATCTGTGGCATTGTGTTATGTGACAAAACTGCACATTTTAGAGTGGCCTTTTATTGTCCCCTGCACAAGGTGTTCCTGTGTAATGATCTTGATATGCCAAACCTGTCAGGTGGATGGATTAACTTGGCAAAGGAGAAATGCTCACTAACAGGGATGTAAGCACATTTGCACATACAATTTGAGAAAAATTTTTTTTTGTGCCTATGGAACATTTCTGGGATATTTTATTTCAACTCATGAAACATAGGACCAACACTTTACATGTTACATTTATATTTTTGTTCATTATAAACACATTTTGCCCCCTTGAAATGTGTTCTTTGGACACAGATTCATGTTCTTTGAATTCAAAACTGATATGTGAGCTTACCCCATAGATGAGTGTGTCGTTCTGTCCCAAATTGCACACTATTCCATATATAAGGTACTACTTTGACCAAAGCCCTATGGGTCCTGGTCAAAAGTAATGTACTACATAGGGAATAGGGTGCCATTTAGGACATCATAAAATATCTTGAGCTGGGTTGAAATATGCAGTTTTACTGTGGTTTTTTCATTTGACTATTCTGCTCTAGGAAGTCAAGCAAATAAACTGGTATGTTGTGGGCCTAACGTTATTTCCTACTGGAATTATCACACATCCTCTTAAATCATGATCAGCAATGAGGCAGATAGTGTAACTTTGTTCACTTCACCTTGCCTTTTGATTAGTTTGTTGATTGCTGTTAATCAATCACTTTATTAAGTCTACCAGATGAGGAACATGTTGGTATAAATACCCATCGTTTCATGAATCTGAGTTGACTACAGTACTTTGAATTGCTAAACCATAGAATTAGGATGAACCTGTTCTCATTTTTATTCTATAGGATAAACCACTCCTATGACAGTCCTTTTGCTGAGTTACGTAACTTGTGATCAACCCAAGACTGAGACCCATTCCACATTTCAGTCTTTGGACACCCCCTCTCCAAAGAGCCACACACACACACCTCACCACTGTAGCTCCGAAAGTGGCTCCCTGGGCACGTAGCAATATAAGCCTTGGGCCTCTCCCTCCATGGTAATGTCTCTGAGAGATAGAAGCGTTCGCTGACTGTGTTTACCTGTAATACAAGGACAGGGCTGGCACTGGATGCTCGTCTGATTGTCTCCAGGCCAAGGCTGCATCCCAAAAGACACCCTTTTCCCTTTATAGTGCGCAAATTTGAACTGGGGCCCATAAGGCTCTGATCAAAAGTAGTGCACTATATAGGAAATAGGGTGCCATTTGGCATGCATTCCCACACTGCATGGTTTATCGCTGATGCTTTCTGTACCAAATGGTGCTTTAGCCATGTTAGTCCATTCATCATTCTGTATAGCTGGGCCAAACCTGAATACACATAGCCAGCCAACCGACATGGGCAGTTTATTATTTTACTATTATTCATTCAGTATGTTTAGTGTGTGTGTATGTGTGTATGTGTGTATGTGTGTATGTGTGTATGTGTGTGTGTGTGTGTGTGTGTGTGTGTGTGTGTGTGTGTGTGTGTGTGTGTGTGTGTGTGTGTGTGTGTGTGTGAGGACGGGGGTGGGCATGTGTGTATGTGTGTGTACACTGTTTATGTGTGTGGAGGGTCCGTCTGTGAGTGCATTAGCATGTGGGCAGCAGTAACGTTTGTACATTTTATTACAGTCCAATGACAAGAATGAAATAGTTTGTTTATGGAGCTTTGATCACTCCCATACTGCTGACCGTAATAGCGCGTTCTCTGAAAACAGAGGCCTTCAGTGTCCTTTACAAAGTGTGGTTTGTTATATGATTTTCTCTCTGTTAAAGGCATAGCGTACCTTTATACTTCCAGTCATTGTGATAACGCTTGTTAGCATTGGTTTGTGAAACTGACTCTAACTTCCTTCATACGGCACGCAGAGACATACATTCACGAGTTCATCTGACTCTGGGTAAGTAGAACAACTTGATTGGCAGAATCTCACAGTATCACTTTATTAATTAAGCAGTATCCCTTTAAAAAGCAGTATCCCTTTAATAAACAGTATCCCTTTAATAAGCAGTATCCCATTAATAAGCAGTATCCCTTTAAAAAGCAGTATCCCTTTAATAAACAGTATCCCTTTAATAAGCAGTATCCCTTTAATAAGCAGTATCCCTTCATTTTCTTTAATAAGCAGTATCCCTTTAATAATCAGTATCCCTTTATTTTCTTTAATAAGCAGTATCCCTTTAATAATCAGTATCCCTTCATTTTCTTTAATAAGCAGTATCCCTTTAATAAGCAATATCCCTTTAATAAGCAGTATCCCATTAATAAGCAGTATCCCATTAATAGGCAGTATCCCATTAATAAGCAGTATCCCTTTAATAAGCAGTATTCCTTTAATAAACAGTATCCCTTTAATAAGCAGTATCCCTTTAATAATCAGTATCCCTTCATTTACTTTAATAAGCAGTATCCCTTTAATAATCAGTATCCTTTATTTTATTTAATAAGCAGTATCCCTTTAATAATCAGTATCCCTTCATTTACTTTAATAAGCAGTATCCCTTTAATAATCAGTATCCTTTATTTTATTTAATAAGCAGTATCCCTTTAATAATCAGTATCCCTATATTTTCTTCAATGCGCAGTATCCCTTTAATAAGCAATATCACTTTAATAAGCAGTATCCCTTCATTTTCTTTAATAAGCAGTATCCCTTTAATAATCAGTATCCCTTTATTTTCTTTAATAAGCAGTATCCCTTTAATAATCAGTATCCCTTTATTTTCTTTAATAAGCAGCATCCCATTAATAAGCAATATCCCTTTAATAAGCAGTATCCCATTAATAAGCAGTATCCCATTAATAAGCAGTATCCCATTAATAAGCAGTATCCCTTTAATAAGCAGTATCCCTTTAATAATCAGTATCCCTTTATTTTCTTTAATAAGCAGTATCCCTTTAATAAGCAATATCCCTTTAATAAGCAGTATCCCATTAATAAGCAGTATCCCATTAATAAGCAGTATCCCATTAATAAGCAGTATCCCTTTAATAAGCAGTATCCCATTAATAAGCAGTATCCCATTAATAAGCAGTATCCCATTAATAAGCAGTATCCCATTAATAAGCAGTATCCCTTTATTTTCTTTAATAAGCAATATCCCTTTAATAAGCAGTATCCCATTAATAAGCAGTATCCCATTAATAAGCAGTATCCCATTAATAAGCAGTATCCCATTAATAAGCAGTATCCCATTAATAAGCAGTATCCCTTTAATAAGCAGTATCCCATTAATAAGCAGTATCCCTTTATTTTCTTTAATAAGCAGCATCCCATTAATAAGCAGTATCCCATTAATAAGCAGCATCCCTTTAATAAGCCTATGTCCTAAATGGCACCCGAATCCTTATTTTGGGCACTACTTTTGACCAGGGCAAAAGTGTTCTACTTGGGGCCATAGTGTTCTACTTGGAGACGTAGTATTATGTGGGGCTGCAGTGCTACTTGGAGCCGTAGTGCTACGTGGGGCCATAGTTCTATGTGAACCCATAGTGCTACTTGGGGCCATAGTGCTACTTGGGGCCGTAGTGCTACGTGGGGCCGTAGTTCTATGTGTGGGGCCGTAGTGCTATGTGGGGCCGTAGTGCTACGTGGGACCGTAGTGCTACGTAGGGCCATAGTGCTACGTGGGGCCATAGTGCTACGTGGGGCCATAGTGCTACGTGGGGCCATAGTGCTACGTGGGGCCATAGTGCTACGTGGGGCCATAGTTCTATGTGAACCCATAGTGCTACTTGGGGCCATAGTGCTACTTGGGGCCGTAGTGCTACGTGGGGCCGTAGTTCTATGTGGGGCCGTAGTGCTATGTGGGGCCATAGTGCTACGTGGGACCGTAGTGCTACGTGGGGCCGTAGTTCTACTTGGGGACGTAGTGCTACTTGGGGCCGTAGTGCTACGTGGGGCCGTAGTGCTACGTGGGGCCATAGTGTTACGTGGGGTTGTAGTGCTACGCGGGGAATAAGTTTCCATTTGGGATGAGCCCTAACTCTATACAAACACACAGAGGGCATAGGTTTACAGCTCTGATATAACATTAATACAGTCAGACATAATAGCAGCCATGGCCATGCAAAGTCTTTTTATGACATAGTTTATGGACCACTGCAGGCATCGAAGGGAGACCATAATTGAGCCATCCAGGATTTTGACACTGACCTTGGCTTCTATTCTACAGTTTTGCAGTGTTCAGTACTTCTCAGTACATGGTGCATAGAGTATATCTTAACAAGCACTGCACTGAATATCAACAGCAACACAATATTTGATATCAAATGCAAATCCATAACCACCACTCTGAATGTTGCCAGTTCCAATCTGGCTCGAAGGACCAACAAATAACAGACAGCGTTTTTAAAACTGTTCTATAGTTGTTGTTGTTCTGTAGCTTTGCCATTATTAATATAAAAAGGTAATACCTTGATTTTTTTTTAAGGTCAATTAATAAGAAATAAAAAAATCCCCATGCTCAAATCACCATTGGTGACCACAGCTACAACTAACAATACACATTCTACTGTTGTAAGAATTCCATTCTAAAGTGTAATAGAACACCGGGCGAGTTCCAAGAGACTACATTCATCCTCCCCCAGACTGGAGGTTCCATCCTGTTTAAATGTTCCCACCTATCGTCAGGAGAGCAACATGAATTATGCTCTCAGCGTGTAGGCCACCCCAAGGTGATTTATTGGCTGATTCCTTGTCACACAGTAATTTATGCCTAGGTCTTTTGTCTTGGTCTTTGTGGGGTGAAGCAGCACTGTCTGCAACAAACCAGCTATGGAGGATTCTACAGTAGCCTAATTCAAAGATGGTGCAGACAAAGTGGTCTGGTCATTAAAAGTATGGTTCAGAGTATCAGGACTTTTTCAAACAAGGTGATCATATCTTTCTTTCTACATAGAGGATACTGTAGCTTATATTCATCTTATTATTGCACTAAAATAAGAGCCTTACAGAAATATGACTTACAAAACATTTCTCACCGTATAAACATTTAAGTGGAAGTTGTCTTCTTGGAGCTTACTTGCACTGTACTGTAGATACAAAGGTACACTGAAATGTGACTGAGGGATACTGTAACTATGGATAGCAAGCCGGCAGCAGCTGGTACGCTGCTCATTATTCCATTTTTTTGTCAACTCTCAACTCATACCGATGCACATACAGTCCAATACACACATCCACCCTTACCCAGACCTAATTAAAACACATATGCTCTGTGCTCTCTCCGACTGCAACCCAAATGGCATCCTATTCTCTATATAGTGCACTACTTTTGACCTGAGCACTATGGGTCCTGGTTACAATTAGTGCACTATAAAGAGAATAGGGTGCCATTCAGCATGCACACTGTATCTCTTCATGTCTGGTGTAAAGGAAGTGAGTGGTGGCCTTGACTAGCATCACTGACATTTTGCATGTGTGAATGTTAATGTGCCTCTGGCTGTCCTCCAGAAAACAGGCAGTCCGGATACTGCTCCTGGCTGGATACAGAGACTGAATACTGGCAGGGAGAGAAGAGGATAGGAGAGGATAGGAGAGGAGAGGAGAGGAGAGGAGAGGAGAGGAGACTTCTGTTATGTGCCAGCTGCTGACAGTCTTATTTAGATATGGTTTTTGACAAGTGTTATATCTTCCTTTACAGAAATGGCCACTTGGGCAAAGACTTGACACCCAGGTATCGAGACAGGTCTGCCAAAGGCTTTACTTTCAATCTCAGCCAAATTTTAGGTGAGCTGATCACTGAATTATTCCTGATATTTATTTAAGTAGAAGGAGCTACACTGTGGGGCATTGGACAGAGAAATCGGGTTAGCCGGGTCATTCAACAGTGAAATTAGTGAGACACTGGAGGTGGGTCTAATGCAAATCACTCTCTGATTGCCCAAAGGACCCCCACTCTCCTATACACAGTAGCACATGGCTTTGACCTGTAGTGCTCTGACAGGGTGTCATTTTGGAAGCAGACCATTTCTCTAGTCAACGCTGCTCTTTTATTTCCTCTCTCTTCTTGCCTCTGGAGGAAATAAAGTAATATCAAATCAAATCAAATCAAATGTTATTTGTCACATACACATGGTTAGCAGATGTTAATGCGAGTGTAGCGAAATGCTTGTGCTTCTAGTTCCGACAATGCAGTAATAACCAACAAGTAATCTAACTAACAATTCCAAAACTACTGTCTTATACACAGTGTAAGGGGATAAAGAATATGTACATAAAGATATATGAATGAGTGATGGTACAGAGCAGCATAGGCAAGATACAGTAGATGGTATCGAGTACAGTATATACATATGAGATGAGTATGTAAACAAAGTGGCATAGTTAAAGTGGCTAGTGATACATGTATTACATAAAGATGCAGTAGATGATATAGAGTACAGTATATACGTATGCATATGAGATGAATAATGTAGGGTATGTAACATTATATAAGGTAGCATTGTTTAAAGTGGCTAGTGATATATTTTACATCATTCCCCATCAATTCCCATTATTAAAGTGGCTGGAGTTGAGTCAGTGTGTTGGCAGCAGCCACTCAATGTTAGTGGTGGCTGTTTAACAGTCTGATGGCCTTGAGATAGAAGCTGTTTTTCAGTCTCTCGGTCCCAGCTTTGATGCACCTGTACTGACCTCGCCTTCTGGATGATAGCGGGGTGAACAGGCAGTGGCTCGGGTGGTTGTTGTCCTTGATGATCTTTATGGCCTTCCTGTAACATCGGGTGGTGTAGGTGTCCTGGAGGGCAGGTAGTCTGGTGTGCAGACCTCACTACCCTCTGGAGAGCCTTACGGTTGTGGGCGGAGCAGTTGCCGTACCAGGCGGTGATACAGCCCGCCAGGATGCTCTCGATTGTGCATCTGTAGAAGTTTGTGAGTGCTTTTGGTGACAAGCCAAATTTCTTCAGCCTCCTGAGGTTGAAGAGGCGCTGCTGCGCCTTCTTCACGATGCTGTCTGTGTGAGTGGACCAATTCAGTTTGTCTGTGATGTGTATGCCGAGGAACTTAAAACTTGCTACCCTCTCCACTACTGTTCCATCGATGTGGATAGGGGGGTGTTCCCTCTGCTGTTTCCTGAAGTCCACAATCATCTCCTTTGTTTTGTTGACGTTGAGTGTGAGGTTATTTTCCTGACACCACACTCAGAGGGCCCTCACCTCCTCCCTGTAGGCCGTCTCATCGTTGTTGGTAATCAAGCCTACCACTGTTGTGTCGTCCGCAAACTTGATGATTGAGTTGGAGGCGTGCGTGGCCACGCAGTCGTGGGTGAACAGGGAGTACAGGAGAGGGCTCAGAACGCACCCTTGTGGGGCACCAGTGTTGAGGATCAGCGGGGTGGAGATGTTGTTGCCTACCCTCACCACCTGGGGCGGCCCGTCAGGAAGTCCAGTACCCAGTTGCACAGGGCGGGCCGAGACCCAGGGTCTCGAGCTTGATGACGAGCTTGGAGGGTACTATGGTGTTGAATGCCGAGCTGTAGTCGATGAACAGTATTCTCACATAGGTATTCCTCTTGTCCAGATGGGTTAGGGCAGTGTGCAGTGTGGTTGAGATTGCATCGTCTGTGGACCTATTTGGGCGGTAAGCAAATTGGAGTGGGTCTAGGGTGTCAGGTAGGGTGGAGGTGATATGGTCCTTGACTAGTCTCTCAAAGCACTTCATGATGACGGAAGTGAGTGCTACGGGGCGGTAGTCGTTTAGCTCAGTTACCTTAGCTTTCTTGGGAACAGGAACAATGGTGGCCCTCTTGAAGCATGTGGGAACAGCAGACTGGTATAGGGATTGATTGAATATGTCCGTAAACACACCGGCCAGCTGGTCTGCGCAAGCTCTGAGGGCGTGGCTGGGGATGCCGTCTGGGCCTGCAGCCTTGCGAGGGTTAACACGTTTAAATGTCTTACTCACCTCGGCTGCAGTGAAGGAGAGTCCGCATGTTTTCGTTGCAGGCCGTGTCAGTGGCACTGTATTGTCCTCAAAGCGGGCAAAAAAGTTATTTAGTCTGCCTGGGAGCAAGACATCCTGGTCCGTGACTGGGCTGGTTTTCTTCTTGTAGTCCGTGATTGACTGTAGACCCTGCCACATGCCTCTTGTGTCTGAGCCGTTTAATTGAGATTCTACTTTGTCTCTGTACTGACGCTTAGCTTGATTGATAGCCTTGCGGAGGGAATAGCTGCACTGTTTGTATTCGGTCATGTTACCAGTCACCTTGCCCTGATTAAAAGCAGTGGTTCGCGCTTTCAGTTTCACACGAATGCTGCCGTCAATCCACGGTTTCTGGTTAGGGAATGTTTTAATCGTTGCTATGGGAACGACATCTTCAACGCACGTTCTAATGAACTCGCACACCGAATCAGCGTATTCGTCAATATTGTTATCTGACGCAATACGAAACATATCCCAGTCCACGTGATGGAAGCAGTCTTGGAGTGTGGAGTCAGCTTGGTCGGACCAGCGTTGGACAGACCTCAGCGTGGGAGCTTCTTTTTTTAGTTTCTGTCTGTAGGCAGGGATCAACAAAATGGAGTCGTGGTCAGCTTTTCCGAAAGGGGGCGGGGCAGGGCCTTATATGCGTCATGGAAGTTAGAGTAACAATGATCCAAGGTTTTTCCACCCTGGTTGCGCAATCGATATGCTGATAAAATTTAGGGAGTCTTGTTTTCAGATTAGCCTTGTTAAAATCCCCAGCTACCATGAATGCAGCCTCCGGATAAATGGATTCCAGTTTGCAAAGAGTCAAATAAAGTTCGTTCAGAGCCATCAATGTGTCTGCTTGGGGGGGGATATATACGGCTGTGATTATAATCGAAGAGAATTCTCTTGGTAGATAATGTGGTCGACATTTGATTGTGAGGAATTCTAAATCAGGTGAACAGAAGGATTTGAGTTCCTGTATGTTTCTTTCATCACACCATGTCTCGTTAGCCATAAGGCATACGCCCCCGCCCCTCTTCTTACCAGAAAGATGTTTGTTTCTGTCGGCGCGATGCATGGAGAAACCCGCTGGCTGCACCGCCTCCGATAGCGTCTCTCCAGTGAGCCATGTTTCCGTGAAGCAAAGAACGTTACAGTCTCTGATGTCCCTCTGGAATGCTACCCTTGCTCGGATTTCATCAACCTTGTTGTCAAGAGACTGGACATTGGCGAGAAGAATGCTAGGGAGTGGTGCACGATGTGCCAGTCTCCGGAGTCTGACCAGAAGACCGCCTCGTTTCCCTCTTTTTCGGAGTCGTTTTTTTGGGTCGCTGCATGGGATCCATTCCATTGTCCTGTTTGAAAGGCAGAACACAGGATCCGCGTCGTGAAAATCTTATTCTTGGTCGTGCTGATGGTGAGTTGACGCTGATCTTATATTCAGTAGTTCTTCTCGACTGTATGTACTGAAACCTAAGATGACCTGGGGTACTAATGTAAGAAATAACACGTAAAAAAACAAAAAACTGCATAGTTTCCTAGGAACACGAAGCGAGGCGGCCATCTCTGTCGGCGCCGGATAGACCAATCCAATTCACTGTACAATGTGTGAATGAATGCCTTCTCTTGTTGTCTGCAATAGTGCAGTTCAACATGCAGGGGACAGCATGGTCTGTCACAGCAAACTGTGGTGAGATTTAAGAATGAAGCTACAATGCAGTTTGTCTCTCTGACTTTCTTGCTCTCATGCCATTGTTTTTATTTCACTGGACATGCTCTCCAACGTTTGTGTGAGAAAATGGATGCCTTTATTTCCTATACAGATAAAGTGAATAGGTTCCTAGAAATTGTACACGCCATTCTTTACCAAGGTCTCTCTCTTCTGAGACAATTTGCACGTAAATGTTTTAAAATTCAGATTAGCATAGTGCTAAACCTTCCAAAATTTTCAATGTATTCCTGTTATTGATGTACAGACAACATGAAGATACAATTTAACATCACTGTACTTGGATGAACAGTCTTGTTTGCGTCTCGTAAATGAATCAAATCAAGGCTGGCTAGATCGTTCTCTCTGACACCTTCACAGCACATTTATAGTGTGAACAGTACATCACAGAGAGACGGGGAGTGGTGGATGTTAGTGGGTGGACATTACAGCAAGTGTATGGTCTGTAGTGCGTCCCAAATCGCACCATATTCCCTATATATTAGGGGTGTAGACGGGAATGAGCAGAGTTTCAGCCAGTTGGAGTGATCAGAGTGTGATTAAGCTTTGGACAGGTCCAGGATTGGGGCTGGGGGGGGGATCTGGCTTCATTACCTTAGGTGGTTCATCTTCAACAGCTTTCCCCTTAGGGTCCACTCTGGGACCAGACCCATCACACATGCACACAGACGCACGCACAAAAGCACACACACACACACACACACACACACACACACACACACACACACACACACACACACACACACACACACACACACACACACACACACACACACACACACACACACACACACACACACACGCTCTAGGCCCCATACCCAATCAAGACTGTGGAGTGGAGGATGAGCCTCTCTGATAGCTCTGACAGTGTGGGTTTGGGCCTGGCCGCCTCTGAATCAGTCCATTCTGAACGGCTGTCTGGGTCTCTGGGTCTGTGTGGTGAGTCACAGCTCTGACAGTGTGGGTTTGGGCCTGGCCGCCTCTGACTCAGTCCAGTCTGAATGGCTGTCTGGGTCTCTGGGTCTCTGTGGTGAGTCACAGCTCTGACAGTGTGGGTTTGGGCCTGGCCGCCTCTGAATCAGTCCAGTCTGAACGGCTGTCTGGGTCTCTGGGTCTGTGTGGTGAGTCACAGCTCTGACAGTGTGGGTTTGAGCCTGGCCGCCTCTGAATCAGTCCAGTCTGAATGGCTGTCTGGGTCTCTGGGTCTCTGTGGTGAGTCACAGCTCTGACAGTGTGGGTTTGGGCCTGGCCGCCTCTGAATCAGTCCAGTCTGAATGGCTGTCTGGGTCTCTGGGTCTCTGTGGTGAGTCACAGCTCTGACAGTGTGGGTTTGGGCCTGGCCGCCTCTGAATCAGTCCAGTCTGAACGGCTGTCTGGGTCTCTGGGTCTGTGTGGTGAGTCACAGCTCTGACAGTGTGGGTTTGAGCCTGGCCGCCTCTGAATCAGTCCAGTCTGAATGGCTGTCTGGGTCTCTGGGTCTCTGTGGTGAGTCACAGCTCTGAAAGGCTCCCTGGTTATTTGGTGAATTGGAGATCTGATGCAGTTCCGTCTTTCAAAGGCAGATGAGGTGCTGTGATACCATTTCAGGCTACGGAGACTCCCTATTGTCATTCTCGGAATATTGCAGCATGGGAAATAATGTAGTTTTGAACCCATGAGATACGGCATGTGTTGGATGTAGGCTCCGTCTCAAATGCTACCTTATTCTCTATATAGTGGATTACTCTGGCCAGGTAGCTGGTTGTATTTAGTGTTTAAATGATGTAGTGGACTACTCTGGCCAGGTAGCTGGTTCTATTTAGTGTTTAAATGATGTAGTGGACTACTCTGGCCAGGTAGCTGGTTGTATTTAGTGTTAAAATGATGTAGTGGACTACTCTGGCCAGGTAGCTGGTTCGATGGAGAACCCTTTTAGGTTTCAGGTAAAACCCTTTTTGGTTCCAGGTAGAACCCTTTTGGGTTCCATGTAAAACCCTCTGTGGAAAGTGTTCTACATGGAACCCCAAAACACAGGGGCCCCTCAGGGGTGCGTGCTCAGTCCCCTCCTGTACTCCCTGCTCACTCAAGACTGCATGGCCTGACACGACTCCAACACCATCATTACATTTGCCGATGACAGATTGCATCACTGCCTGGTATGGCAACTGCACGGCCTCTGACTGCAAGGCACTATGAATGGCCCAGTACATTACTGTGGCCAAGCTTCCTGCCATCCAGGACCTCTATTTGTTTTACCTTTAGTTAACTAGGCAAGTCAGTTAAGAACAAATTCTTATTTTCAATGACGGCCTAGGAACAGTGGGATAACTGCCTTGTTCAGGGGCAGAGCGACAGATTTTTACCTTGTCGACTCAGGGATTCAATCTTGCAACCTTTTGGTTAAAAGTCCAATGCTCTAGCCACTAGGCTACCTGCCGCACCCAGACCCATATACCAGGCGGTGTCAGAGGAAGACCCTAAAAATTGTCAAAGACTCCAGCCACCCTAGTCATAGACTTTTCTCTCTGCTATCGCCGCGAAAGCGGTACCGGAGCGCCAAGTCTAGGTCCAAGAGGCTTCTAAACAGCTTTTACCCCTAAGCCATAAGACTCCTGAACATCAAATGAAATACCCGCCCCCCCTTTTACACTGCTGCTGCTACTCTCTGTTTTTATCATCTATGCATAGTCATGTTAATAACTCTACCTACGTGTACTGTACATACTACTTCAACTAACCAGTGCCCCTGCACATTGACTCTGTAACGGTACCCCCCTGTATATAGTCTCGCTATTATTATTTCACTGCTGCTCTTAATTACTTGTTACTTTTATTTCTTATCTGTATTTTTTGAAACTGCATTGTTGGTTAGGGGCGCGTAAGTAAGAATTCAGCGCGTAACTAATAACATTTGATTTGATTTGATTAGGTTTTACGTAGAACCAAAAGGGTTCTTTCTACCTGGAACCAAAAAGGGTTATTCTAAGGGTTCTCCTATGGCGACTGCCAAAGAACCCTTTTAGGTTCTAGATAGCACTTTTCCCCCCTAAGAGTGTAGTGTCTTACACCGTCTCACACGGCCTCTCTGTCCCTCGTGTGCGTGGAGTTCCTGACATGGTGAGCAGTAGTAATTAGCCCTAAATCAGTGTCACTGTGAGATCAAGGGAATGTTGTGTAAGTCTATTGTGAGGGATTAGACGGTCAATACAGAGGGGTGTCTGTGGTGTCGACCTGTCGCTCTGATAACATCACACTTTGATTCACACTCCTTTTTACATTGGGGTGTGTGTGTGTGTGTGTGTGTGTGTCTCTCTCTCTCTGTGTGTGTGTGTGTGTGTGTGTGTGTGTGTGTGTGTGTGTGTGTGTGTGTGTGTGTGTGTGTGTGTGTGTGTGTGTGTGTGTGGAGGGGGGGGTTATGTCACTTACAACTCTGATCATACATCTCAGTATGAAGCTTCCATAACATGTTGTTCATCACCGAACTACAGTGTGACCCGTTAATTTAGTCAAGCAGCAGAGTGTGCAGCAGGGAGTGACGGATAACAGAGGCAGAGGATGTTTGCCCTCCTGTCTGTCTGCCATCCTGTCTGTCTCCCCTCCTGTCTGTCTACCCTCCTGTCTGTCTCCCCTCATGTCTGTCTGCCCTCTGGTTTGTCTCCCCTCCTGTCTGTCTCCCCTCCTGTCTGTCTGCCCTCTGGTTTGTCTCCCCTCCTGTCTGTCTCCCCTTCTGTCTGTCTGCCCTCCTGTCTGCCTCCCCTCCTGTCTGTCTCCCCTTCTCTCTGTCTAACCTCCTGTCTGTCTGCCCTCCTGTCTGTCTTCCCTCCTGTCTGTCTGCCCTCCTGTCTGTCTGCCCTCCGGTCTGTCTGCCCTCCAGCTCTGGCTCCCTCCCTGGCTCCAGCTCTCTCCTCCGTGATTTCCCTCATGGGTTGGGTTTATTGGATCCTTATCAGCCCTGCCTCTGTCTACTGATTTGGTCATTTTAAGGAAAGGAGAAGGCTTCTGTATTACTAATGCATGTGTTAGATTATCAACATTTGGAATGTCCAGGGGTAGGAGTCTTGGGGAGGATTCTATAATTTCTAGAACCTTTTTTGCTATTTTTCATTTATCAACCTGGTGAAGAAAAGAGTCATGCTTTAAATGGTAGTATAAGTGAAGCTGTTGTTCATAATGAAAGCTTTACTGACAACAGCATTTCATGATTCGCTTTGAATGTTTACAAGGCTTACTCAATCTCTGTTGATGTATAGTGACAAGTTTGATTGAAGAAGAACTCTTAGTATTGTCTTCAGTTGCAAAGCCATTTAATGCATTCAGCCAAATGGAAAGAAAACAAGTGTCTTGATTGAACATGACCTTTTCTCACAGGAAACTCACACAAGTCTTTCAGTGAATGAAGCCTGGTTGAACGAACAGAATAATCATACACATGGTTGGACTGATAGGGACACATTAATATATTTTACACACAGGAAACTGTGACCAAGTTCTACTTTTCGAAGAGGAAACAAATAAATACATAGTAATAGTGTCCTTTTAAAGGTCACCATGTTACACGGAATGCCCTTTGATCTTTGATCTGTTTATTTATCTATTTATGTATTTTTTCATACACTGATTCACTCTTCAATTTAATGTCAGGCCACATTTTGGGTCAGGGTGGATAGAATATATTGGAATGTCTTTCTTTGTTATTATGTGTGTGTGTGTGTGTGTGTGTGTGTGTGTGTGTGTGTGTGTGTGTGTGTGTCTGCAAGCACCCCTGCGTGTGTTTGTGTGTCTGCGTGCTTGCTGGTGTGTGTATCCGTTTGTGTATGTCTGTGCGTGTGTGTATGTGTGTGTGTGTGTGTGTGTGTGTGCACATGCATGTGGGTGTGGAGGATAATGAATTTGCATAGAAATCAGCCGAGATGTCCTAATTCGTCTTCCCTTTGCCTTTCATGTTATGAGTTCTGGGTCAGTGAATTCGTGCAATTTAATATTTCAGTTCCCCAGAGAGAATGTGAAAAGGGCACAGAATGTCAGCCGAAAGTTCCTGAGCCCTGTGGATTGACAGCACCCTAGAATGGTTGGCAAGCTTGTGAAATATACATGCAATTATGTATATAATGAAGCAAAATTCCCATCCCATCCAGGAAATGGACTTTTGTACTATGAAGTGGATTGCATATTACTTCTCATTTGTGGGCAAATGATTTAATTCAGCGTCACTGTTCAGGCCATGTGATTATGATGGTGATTGATTTCTTGGTGTTGATTGTGATCACTCAGCTTAAATATGTTTGTTTACCATCTTGTGTTTTTCTGTAATGTTAACACAAAGCTTACTTCCACAGCCTCACAAAAACACGCACACGCGCACACACACACACATAAACACGCAGCCAATCCCACTCAGTATCCCGTGCCCATTGGTAATTGAAACAAATTGCTTATTAATACGTTTTGATAGGAATCAGGACGACCTTGGCTTGGCTGTGAGCACAGAGGAGATGGAGATGGCAGCAGTGGCGGTGTGTGCTTGTGTGAGTGTGAGTGTGTGTCTGTGTATGTGTCTGTGTCTGTGTGTGCTTGTGTGAGTGTGTGTGTGTGTGTGTGTATGTTTTTTGAAAGTGTGTGAGCTCCACTAAGGGCTTGGCGGAGGCCTGGCATTTCTCTACTGATCCCAGACCGGCAGGACTGTTAATAACGCCATGCTGACACACTCTCCATCACTCCTAATAGAGATATTGTCGTAGCCTGCCATTTCCATTCCCATCTCAGGGCTGCCTAGCAAATGGTATTATTTTCCCTATATTGTGCACCACTTTTGACCAGAACCCACAGGGAATAGGGTGCCATTTGGGACACAGCCCAGCCCTGCAGTCCCCAGAAACAATGGATAAGGCAGGACCTGCTCCCCCATCCCTCCTCATCTACCACCACAGAGAGAGAGCCCAGCCCCTGCAGTCCCCAAAGAAAATGGATGAGCCAGGACCTGCTGCCCATCTCTACTCATCTACACATATGGCGGGAGAGCCAACACCAGGAGTGAGTCCCAAATGGCACCCTGTTCTGCAAAAAGTAGGTCAAAAGTAGTGCACTTTAGGGAATAGGGTGGCATTTAGGATGCCGATCAGGGTTCTAACACACTAATGTCTGATTTCTCTGTAAGACATAACCATAACACTAAGTGAATAATCACTCTAAAAGTAATTTAAGTATTTGCCAACATACATTGACTTGAATACATGTGGTAATGGGATCTTTATTTGAGCTAATATGCATTTGGAAGGGACAAAAAATACTCTGTTTTAACAGGCTGTGTTCACTGGTCCGTTCTTTTGGAAGTAAAAATAATACAGTGTTTGTTGGAGAGATATTAGGCCTCTGTGCCCGTGTTCTGAGAGTCCTGCCCAGAATCAATATGTATGTGTGTGAGAGAGAGTGCGAGAGAGAGAGTATGAGAGATAGAGAGCGATAGAGAGAGTCCTGCCCAGAATCAATCTCTGTTTAATGGTAGCGATCCTCTCTGTAATCGTCTGCCTTTTATTACAGCCGCTCACACTTGGCTCAGGAATCACTTTATTGTCTGCCTGCACTCGCTAAACTAAACCTCCTCTCCCCTCCTCTGCTTTCTCCTCGCCTCCTATCAACGGGACCTGAAGAATTGTAATATCTTATGTTTCTCGGAGTCAAGGCTGAACAAGGATATGGATAACATACATCTATCTGGTTTTTCTATGCATCAGCAGGACAGAAAACAGCAGCATCGGTTAAGCTCAAGGGGGGAGGTGCGTGTCCCTTTGTTAAGAACAGCTGGTTCGCAATCTCTAATATTAAGCAGGTTGTCACGGTTTTCTTGCGGTGAAGGAGAGTCGGACCAAAATGCAGCGTGGTAATTTTGATACATGTTTAATAACCGAATAAACACGAACAATACAAAAACAATAAACGTAACATGAAAACCGAAACAGCCTATGCTGGTGCAAACTAACACAGAGACAGGAACAATCACCCACGAAACACTCAAAGAATATGGCTGCCTAAATATGGTTCCCAATCAGAGACAACGATAATCACCTGCCTCTGATTGAGAGCCACTTCAGGCAACCATAGACTTTACTAGATAACCCTACTAAGCCACAATCCCAATACCTACTAAAACCCCAAGACAAAACACCCCACATAATAAACCCATGTCACACCCTGGCCTGACCAAAATAATAAAGAAAACACAAAAATACTAAGACCAGGGCGTGACACAGGTCTCGAGGTTCTGCTTGCTTTAGTTAGAATACCTCATGATAAGCTGTAGACCATACCCTTTACCAAGAGAGAGTTCATCTATATGTTTCATAGCTGTCTATTTACTACCACAAACCAATGTTGGCACTAAGAACACACTCAACAAGCTGCATAGGGCCATCTGAAAACAAGAAAAGAGGCGGTGCTCCTAGTGGTCTGTGATTTTAATGCAGGGGAACTGCATTTTTTACCACCATGTCACCTTTGCAACTAAAGGAGACAAAATTCTAGATCACCTTTACTCCCCACACTGAAACACATACAAAGCTCTCCCTCTGCCTCACTTTGGCAAAATTGACAATAGCTCTATCCTCCTGATTCCTACTTACAATCAAAAACTCAAAGAGGCAGTGCTAGTTTACTGAAGTGGTCGGATGAAGCAGATGCTAAGCTTTTTGACTTTTTTGCAAACTGGAATATTTTTTGGGATTCATCCAATGGCATTGAGGAGTTTACCACATCAGTCACCGGCTTCATTACAGTTTTTTTTTACAATTGCTTACACGCTAAAATTGAACATTTCCCACAATTAGCAAAACCTTACACTCAAGGAGCAAAACACAAGGCTAGATTTGCACAACTGTAAGCACATTGTCAGCTTCACACCATTTGCAAAACATTACACACAGTGATTTGCAAAACACTAAACACACTTGTATACATCAGACACAGAAGTATATCATGATGTCACTTCCTTGCAATTCCAAAGCACTGACTGTCGAATTACCACACCTATGAGCCAATCTGTTAAACACAGTCATCAGGTGCATATGATTGCTAAATTGTAGACACACCAATCAGGTTTAAGCACTATAAAAATGCAGCAGGTAGGTTCACCTGCCTTCAACCAAAATGGAAGGAGTCAGAAGAAGAGTGAGGGTGAGAGGAGGAGTACACAGAGGAGGAGAAGGAGGTAGAGGAAGAGGCGGAGGTAGAGGAAGAGGCAGAGGAAGAGGCAGCGGTAGAGGAAGAGGCAGAGGTCGAAGAAGACCTGAAGCAGGAGGAGAACGTGCACAAAGAAGAGGACCACACTTATCAAATGACATTCGTGCAACACTAGTGGACCATGTTGTGAACTACGGATTGACGCTGAGGGAGGCTGGACTGAGAGTTCAGGCAAATCTTAGCAGATATACAGTGGCATCTGTCATAAGGACTTTTCGACAGGAAAACAGGTAGAAGATCTGTCAACAGTTACAGTAATCAGCCACTTATTGTATGCACCATATCAGCACTTGTGATACCCCTTCCTGAGACATTGTACAGTAAGTGTAGAAAAGGCCCATGGAGTTGGTGGAATAATCCTTTAATTCATTGCCATTTACTCAGCTGGGCCAGGGGCGCTTTAATTAGGTCAGGTGGAAATGTCCCACAGATCTCAACTCCATAAAAGGAGGAAATTGCCATCGCCTGATCTCGCTGCTTTCTCTTCCTTAACTCCATCTGATCCAGAAGTTCTGTGCGTCCATGAATCCACGAATTCCTGCCTCAGTCTCATCCATTCCTCTGTCACCTGACACGTGACCACCTGATCACCTTCACTGTCAGTCATCCTACCTGTCCAGCTACCCACACAGATTCCACTAATCTTTCAGTAAGTTACATGTATTATTCTCTACATATATTGAGGGTCGGGAACGACAAGGAGGAAGGGGGCCCATATTCACGCAAGAACAAGAGGGCGATAATAAACATGGTTTTGGCCAATAATGCTATCAGGCTCCGAGAACTACAAGCCAACATTATCGGTGACCATGCCATTTTCAATAATGCTATCAGGCTCAGAGAACTACAAGCCAACATTATCGGTGACCATGCCATTTTCAATAATGCTATCAGGCTCAGAGAACGACAAGCCAACATTATCGGTGACCATGCCATTTTCAATAATGCTATCAGGCTCAGAGAACTACAAGCCAACATTATCGGTGACCATGCCATTTTCAATAATGCTATCAGGCTCAGAGAACTACAAGCCAACATTATCGGTGACCATGCCATTTTCAATAATGCTATCAGGCTCAGAGTACGACAAGCCAACAGTATCGGTGACCATGCCATTTTCAATAATGCTATCAGGCTCAGAGAACTACAAGCTAACATTATCGGTGACCATGCCATTTTCAATAATGCTATCAGGCTCAGAGAACTACAAGCCAACATTATCGGTGACCATGCCATTTTCAATAATGCTATCAGGCTCAGAGAACTACAAGCCAACATTATCGGTGACCATGCCATTGTCAATAATGCTATCAGGCTCAGAGAACTACAAGCCAACATTATCGGTGACCATGCCATTTTCAATAATGCTATCAGGCTCCGAGAACTACAAGCCAACATTATCGGTGACCATGCCATTTTCAATAATGTCCATCAGGTCACCCGTCAACACTGGCACGCATCCTGAAAAGACATCAGGTTCAAATGAAACAACTTTATCGAGTGCCTTTTGAGCAGAATTCAGAGAGGGTCAAATGGCTGCGGCATGAGTATGTGGAGGTTTGTATTGTTCACTTTAGCACTGTGATGTTGCATACTGCACACATGACTTCTTTACTTTGTGTAGTTCAGGAAAGGTCTAGTATACAGTCAATCTTGTCTTTCACTGTATTTCAGGGAGTTTTGCAGATGGATGCTGAGGAAATCCTGCATGAATTTATACATATATATATATATATATGAGGCGGGGTTCAACCTCACAAAAGCAAGGAGGAGAGGCTGAAATATCATTGGCCACAGGGCTATAATCAATGTCCCAGGGCAACGTGGGGGTAACATCACCCTTTGCGCTGCCATTTCACAGCATGGGGTTGTCCTCCGTCATGCCACAATGAGCCCTTACAACACACCTCACATTCTCACACTTTTGGACCGATTGCACCACATCGTCACAGCAGGTAATGAAATGCACCAGATGCAATACACAGTCATCTGGGACAACGTGTCATTCCACCGCTCTGCTTTGGTCCAGAACTGGTTTCAACACGATCCACAGATGACAGTACTAAACCCTATCGAAGAGTTTTTCTCTGCATGGTGGTGGAAGGTTTATGATCTCCAGCCCCAGGCTCAGGTACCCCTCATTCAGGCCAGGAAGGTTTACGATCTCCAGCCCCAGGCTCAGGTACCCCTCATTCAGGCCAGGAAGGTTTACTATCTCCAGCCCCAGGCTCAGGTACCCCTCGTTCAGGCCAGGAAGGTTTACTATCTCCAGCCCCAGGCTCAGGTACCCCTCATTCAGGCCAGGAAGGTTTACGATCTCCAGCCCCAGGCTCAGGTACCCCTCATTCAGGCCAGGAAGGTTTATGATCTCCAGCCCCAGGCTCAGGTACCCCTCATTCAGGCCAGGAAGGTTTACGATCTCCAGCCCCAGGCTCAGGTACCCCTCATTCAGGCCAGGAAGGTTTATGATCTCCAGCCCCAGGCTCAGGTACCCCTCATTCAGGCCAGGAAGGTTTACGATCTCCAGCCCCAGGCTCAGGTCCCCTCATTCAGGCCAGGAAGGTTTATGATCTCCAGCCCCAGGCTCAGGTGCCCCTCATTCAGGCCAGGAAGGTTTATGATCTCCAGCCCCAGGCTCAGGTACCCCTCATTCAGGCCAGGAAGGTTTACGATCTCCAGCCCCAGGCTCAGGTAGCCCTCATTCAGGCCAGGAAGGTTTACGATCTCCAGCCCCAGGCTCAGGTACCCCTCATTCAGGCCAGGAAGGTTTACGATCTCCAGCCCCAGGCTCAGGTACCCCTCATTCAGGCCAGGAAGGTTTACGATCTCCAGCCCCAGGCTCAGGTACCCCTCATTCAGGCCAGGAAGGTTTACGATCTCCAGCCCCAGGCTCAGGTACCCCTCATTCAGGCCAGGAAGGTTTACGATCTCCAGCTCCAGGCTCAGGTACCCCTCATTCAGGCCAGGAAGGTTTATGATCTCCAGCCCCAGGCTCAGGTACCCCTCATTCAGGCCAGGAAGGTTTACGATCTCCAGCCCCAGGCTCAGGTATCCCTCATTCAGGCCAGGAAGGTTTATGATCTCCAGCCCCAGGCTCAGGTAGCCCTCATTCAGGCCAGGAAGGTTTATGATCTCCAGCCCCAGGCTCAGGTACCCCTCATTCAGGCCAGGAAGGTTTACGATCTCCAGCCCCAGGCTCAGGTACCCCTCATTCAGGCCATGGAGGTTTACGATCTCCAGCCCCAGGCTCAGGTACCCCTCATTCAGGCCATGGAGGTTTACGATCTCCAGCCCCAGGCTCAGGTACCCCTCATTCAGGCCAGGAAGGTTTACGATCTCCAGACCCAGGCTCAGGTACCCCTCATTCAGGCCAGGAAGGTTTACGATCTCCAGCCCCAGGCTCAGGTACCCCTCATTCAGGCCAGGAAGGTTTACGATCTCCAGCCCCAGGCTCAGGTACCCCTCATTCAGGCCATGGAGGACGCCTGTGACCAAGTCGACGCCGCAGCTGTGCAAGGATGGATTCGACATTCAAGACGGTTCTTCCCGCGTTGTCTTGCTAATGATGATATTGCTTGTGATGTTGATGAAATTCTCTAGACAGATCCAGCTAGGAGAAGAGATAATGTATAGTATGTTTACTGTAGTATTTTCTGTACAATATTGTGAGGTTTTTCAGATTATTTTGTATTGTTGTTATTTACTGTAATTGTAACCTGTACTGGATACAGTATTTTATGTTTGTCTGTTTGCTGAGCTAACAGTGTTATGCACACTACTGTAGTAGCATGAAAACTGGGACATGTTTTGTTGTGATTCTCCATGTTGACATGTTGACTGATTTGGGTATATGGAGAGAAATAAATTATATTTTCCTCAGTCTGCAGCATTGGTCTTGTATAGTGTTTGTATAGTTGCACTTACTCTGTGTACTTCGTTTACAGTACTCCAATCACTGACAATTAGACTTGCTTAAAGTGTTTTAGGTTAGCAACAGCAGTGTGTAACTGGTTCAAAAAGATTGAAGTCATATGAAATATGTGTTTCGTATGGTAATAAGATATTATTTTTATGAAGTCGTGTATAGTTTTGACAAAAGTGTTCCTTTTTGCAAATGATCTGAAGTGTTGTCCTACTTTGGTGTAGGGTTTGTGCTAATTGTGTGCATTGTGTTGACAAACCGGGCCCTGTTTTCAAAATTGTGCTTAAACAATTGAAAAAAAAACTAAGTGCATCGAACTTTGTCCCTATAGTGTCCATACGTACATATCCCAACCAGAAGCCATGGATTACGACATCTGCACTGAGCTAAAGGCTATAGCTGCCGCTTTCAAGAAGGGAAACTAACCTGTAGGAAAATCAAACCGATGACTAGTGATTTACGTTGACAACGTTTACGTTGTGTGTTGTCTGTGCGCCTGAGTGTGTACTTACAAGTTCACAGCAGCCTTCCCTCCCCAGAAGTTTCAGTTCTTGATAAAAGGGAATGAGTTTCAAACAATGCAACCTCTCCAGCTCTCTTGGTGTAATCTATTTGTTTAGCTGTATCTAGTTTTGTAGTTTCTCCCCGAAATGTTCTTTGCAAATTGAGGCCTTGTTTGTAAAGCTGTCAAGCTGTCCCCTCGATGCCCTTCATAGCTATCCTAACAAATATGCCTACTGTTTGAAGAACTGTCATGCCAAGCTGCAGTCTCTCTCTAAATTCAATTTCATTTCAATTTAAGGGGGCTTTATTTGCATGGGAAACAGGTTTACATTGCCAAAGCAAGTGAAATAAACAAAAGTGAAATAAACATAACACTCACACAAGAACCAAAAGAATAAAGACATTTCAAATGTCACATTGTCTATATTCATTGGTGTAATGATGTGCAAATAGTTAAAGTGCAAAAGGGAAAATAAAGAAACATAAATTAAGGTTGTATTTACAACGATATTTGTTCTTCACTGGTTGCCCTTTTCTTGTGGCAACCGGTCACAAATCTTGCTGCTGTGATTGTGACTTGTGGTATTTCACCCAATAGATATGCGGGATTATCAAAATTGGATTATTCTTTTCAAATTCTTTGTGGGTCTGTGTAATCTGAGGGAAATATGTGTCTCTAATATGGTCATACATTTGGCAGGAGGTTGGGAAGTGCGGCTCAATTTCCACCTCACTTTGTGGGCAGTGTGCACACAGCCTGTCTTCTCTTGAGAGCCAGGTCTGCCTTCGGCGGCCTTTCTCAATAGCAAGGCTATGCTTCTTGAGTCTGTACATAGTCAATGATTTCCTTAATTTTGGGTCAGTCACAGTAGTCAGGTATTTTGCCACTGTGTACTCTCTGTTTAGGGCCAAATAGCATTCTAGTTGGCTAAGTATTTTTGTAAATTCTTTCCAATGTGTCAAGTAATTATATTTTTGTTTTCTCATGATTTGGATGGGTCTGATTGTATTGCTGTCCTGGGGCTCTGTGGGGTCTGTTTGTGTTTGTGAACAGAGCCCCAGGACCAGTTTATTTAGGGGACTCTTCTCCAGGTTCATCTCTCTGTAGGTGATGGCTTTGTTATGGTAGGTTTGGGAATCGCTTCCTTTTAGGTGGTTGTAGAATTTAACTTATCTTTTCCAGATTTTGATCATTCGCGGGTACTGGCCTAATTCTACTCTGCATGCATTATTTGGTAGTTGTACACGGAAGCCATTTATGCAGTATTCTGCAATCAGAGTCTCAATTTGATGTTTGTCCCTTTTTGTGAAATCTTTGGTGAGTAGAACCCAGACCTCACAACCATGAAGGGCAATGGGTTCTATAACCGATTCAAGTATTTTAGCCAGATCATAATTGGTATGTATAATTTTTTTGTTCCTTTTGATGGCATAGAAGGCCATTCTTGCCTTGTCTCTCAGATCGTTCACAGCTTTGTGGAAGTTACCTGTGGCGCTGATGTTTAGGCCGAGGTATGTATAGTTTTTTGTGTGCTCTAGGGCAACGGTATCTAGATAGAATTTGGTTTTGTCGCCCTGGCATCTGGACCTTTTTTGGAAAACCATTATTTTTGTCTTACTGAGATTTACTGTCAGGGCCCAGGTCTGAAAGAATCTGTGCAGAAGATATAGGTGCTGCTTTAGGCCCTCCTTGGTTGGTGACAGAAGCACCAGATCATCAGCAAACAGTATACATTTGACTTCAGATTCAGGTAGGGTGAGGCCGGCCGCTACAGACTGTTCTAGTGCCCTCGCCAATTCATTGATATATGTTGAAGAGGGTGGGGCTTAAGCTGCATCCCTGTCTCACCCCCCGGCCCTGTGGAAAGAAATTTGTTTGTTTTTTCGCCCATTTTAAATGTGTACTGGGAGTTTATAATGTCATATGTTTTTCCCCCAACACCACTTTCCAACAATTTGCATATTGTCAAATTGAGTCAATCTTATTTGAAATCAACAAAGTATGAGAAGACTTTGCCTTTGTTTTGGTTTACCCTTTCCACCTGCCCATTTGATTGGGGACGGTACCCAGCAGTGAGGCTGACCGTGATCCCCAGTCGTTCCATGAAGGCTTTCCAGACACGGGAGGGGAACTGGGGACCACAGTCAGGGAGGTGTCTCAGTGTCTTGCTCTGTGCACAGGTGGAGACGTGAACCCAAACGTCCTGGGACAAGGTGGGCATCCAGTACATGGCAGAGAGACTGCACGGGCTCTACCCGGGTGCACAACACAGGTGCTGTGTGTGCCCAGGCGAGGAGATGGTCCCGCACATCCGAGGGCATGTAGGTACGCCCCTCGGGACTGTGGGCAGGTGATGGATCCTGTCGTAGGGCTCGACAGACGTCTGCATCCACATTCCACACAACAGGAGCCCCTCCAAAACAGACCTGAAATGAGACATGTTGCTCATTCTTCCATTCATCCTCCCCTCTGATGTGCACCAGGTTGTAGGCACTGCGTAAATTCATTTGGTAAAGTGCTGAGCACTGTGCATCTATTTGATCACTGTGGGTATGAGAGGCAGGGGATAACTGAATTTAACAATTGCCTTATTCAGTGTCCAGTAATCGATACAGGGGCGCAGACCTACATCCTTCTTCTTCACAAAAAAGAAGCTAAAGGAGGCTGGAGAGGTGGACGGATGTAGGAATCGTTGGGCCAGCGCCTCCTAGACGCAGACATCCATGGCTTCGGTCTCTGCATGCGAGAGAGGGTAGATGTGCCCCCGCGGGAGGGTACAATCAGGCAGATGGTCGAAAGTGCAGTCCCATGCGCGATGAGGGGGCAGGCACGTGGCACATGTCTTCGAAAAAGCCACCTGTAAGTCCCGATATTCCTCCGGGATAGGGACATTGGAGGCCTGGTCTGGACTTTCCATGGAGGTGGCACAGATAGACACCTCCATTAAAACTCCTGCGACCAAACCAACAACCTCTTCTCTGTCCATGATATACTGGGGTTATGCAACTGTAACCAGGGGGAAAATAAAACTACGGGGTGTGCAGGAGAGTCTAAAATGAGGAAAGAAATGGGTTCATGGTGGTTGTGAGCAACTCTGAGGGAAATGGGAATCGTGGTCTGGCACACCAGTCCTGTTCCTAGGGGACGGTTGTCTAGAGCATGGACTGGGATAGGGGGTTGTAAAGGGACTAGAGGAATGATAAGGCCACTGACGGGTCTAGGAAATTGCCTGCAGAACCTGAGTCCTCTAGGACAGGATCCAGTGGGGGCAGGATAGTCCAGGAAGGAGGATGGGCTGGGTGAACAGAGGGGGGCAAAGCACGTCCACGCCTACCTGGGAAGGTGCAGGAGTCCTCCTCGGCCTGTCGCTTCCTTGCCTGGTTCTCCTTCTGGGACAGGTGTTCCAGGGGTGATCTGACTCCCCGCAGTAGGAGCAGAGACTCTGTTGACGGCGGCATTAACATTCCTCCGGGTCTTGTTGGGGGGTGTTGTTGAGCTGGACTGTTTTGTGGGATTGTTCTGTCTGCATTGTGTGGATTAGTCCTCTGAGCTCCACCGTATCTCTTTCTTCAGCTCTGTGAAGTTATCCCTCTCAATGATGGAGGAACAGTGCAGTTGTGGGACCTGGGTGTGTTGAGTGCTGGGGGGGGTTGAAGAGGTGTGATCAAAGAGAGTTTTTCCAGCTGTGCTCCCTCTTTGATGCCATACAAGTCCTGCTGGAACTGCATGAGGATGCCTGCACCATTACTGTCCAAGACTTGTACACATTGACAGAGGTTGTTTCAATTTCCTCAACGTCTAGCATTCTGAGTTTCCACCCTGGACCAATACCCTCTCTCTTAACATTACAGACTACAAAGGGATGCCCAGCCGCGAGCTGCCCAGTGACACGAGCCTACCAGACAAACTAAATAACTTCTATGCTCACTTCGAGGCAAGCAACACTGAAGCATGCATGAGAGCATCAGCTGTTCCAGACAACTTTGTCATCACGCTCTCCGATGTGAGTAAGACCTTTAAACAGGGCAACATTCACAAGGCCACAGGGCCAGATGGATTAACAGGATGTGTAATCTCAGCATGCGCTGAGCAACTAGCAAGTGTCTTCATTTACATTTTCAACCTGTCCCCGACCGAGTCCGTAATACCAACATGTTTCAAGCAGACCACCATTGTCCCTGTGTCCAAGAACACTAAGCTAACATGCCTAAATTATTTCCTACCCACAGAACTCACGTCTGTAGCCATGAAGTGCTTTGAAAGGCTGGTCATGGCTCACATCAACACCATTATCCCAGAAACCCTAGACCCACTCCAATTTGCATATCGCCCCAACTGATCCACTGATGATGCAATCTCTATTGCACGTCACACTGCCATTTTCCACCTGGACAAAAGGAACACCTACGTGCGAATGCTATGCATTGACTATAGCTAAGTGTTTAACACCATAGTACCCTGAAACTCATCACTAATCTAAGGACCCTGGGACTAAACACCTCTGCAACTGGATCCTGGACTTCTTGATGGGCTGCCCCCAGGTGGTAAGGGTAGGTAACAACACATCCTCCACTCTGATCATCAACACAGGGCATCCTCAGAGGTGCATGCTCAGTCCTCTCCTGTACTCCCTGTTCACCCATGACTCCAAGCACGACTTCAACGCCATCATTACATTTGCTGATGAGACAACAGTGGTAGGCCTGATCACCGACAACGATGAGACAGTTTATAAGGAGGAGGTCAGAGACCTGAGAGTGTGGAGCCAGGATATCAAACTCTCCCTCAACGTGATCAAGACAAAGGTGATGATTGTGGACTACAGAAAAAGGAGGACCGAGCATGCCCCCATTCTCATCGATGGGTCTGTAGTGGAGCAGGTTGAGAGCTTCAACTTCCTTGGTGTCCAAATTACCAACAAACTATCATGGTCCAAACACACCAAGACAGTCATGAAGAGGGCACGGCAAAACCTATTCCCCCTCAGGAGACTGAAAAGATGTGTCCTCAGATCTTCAAAGTTATTCAGCTGCACCATCGAGAGCATCCTAACTGGTTGCTTCACTGACTGGTATGACAACTGCTTGGCCTCCGACCGCAAGGCACTACAGAAAGTAGTGCGTATGGCCCAGTACATCACTTACGCCAAGCTTCCTGCCATCCAGGACTTCTATACCAGGTGGTGTTAAAGGAAGGCCCAAAAAACTGCCAAAGTCTCCAGCCCCCCTAGTCAAAGACTGTTCTCTCCGCTACCGCATGGCAAGCGGTACCCGGAGCACCAAGCCTAGGTCCAAGAGGCTTCTCAACAACTTCTAACCCCAACCCATAAGACTCCTGAACAGCTAATCAAATGTCTCCTCGGACTATTTGCATTGTCTCCACCCCCCATGTTTACGCTGCTGCTACTCTCTGTTTATTATCCATGCATAGTCACTTTACATCTACCTTCATGTACATATTACCTCAATTACCTTCACTAACCGGTGCCCCCACACATTGACTCTGTACCGGTACCCCCTGTATATAGCCTCGTTACTGTTATTTTATTGTTGCTCCTTATTTATTAGTAAAAAAAAAAAAATCTACTTATATTTTTAATTTGAGTTATTTATTTTGAACTTCAGTTCATTTTAGTGAATGCTTTTTTAACACTTTTTTCTTAAAGCTGCCATGTTGGATAAGGGCTTGTAAGTAAGCATTTCACTGTAAGGTTGTATTCGGCGCATGTGACAAATAAAATCTGATTTGATTAGGGGTTGTGTGCTCTTATAGCACTGTGCCATGCCAGGGGATGTGTGGAAAATTAAGTTGCTTACGTTTCCCTCTTTGTAGCAGTCAGCAAACAGTGTCTCTGGATTGTCCTTGAGTAGCTTTTTCTCTACTTATTCCATGCAGTGTTGTTTTTAATATCCACTGTATTGTAATGACCTCTGCACAAGGATAAGCCATGAGGGCTTCAAAGGCCTCTGCCAAGAGATAACTTTTTACAACTTTTTGGCTTCGGAAGTAGGTCCAGACTGAACATTACTCACTCAGTTTTATGTTGTATGGTATTTCCACGTTCCGTTGTGTTTCTTTTACAGGATTTGGTTGGTTAGAAGTTTTTTAAAATATTATTAGTCCATACAGGTAATTTTGTCCAAAAGCAAGGTTTTAGGTGTAGAATTTTTATTTTGGATTGAAGCTTTTGACGTTGCGGTTAGTATCCTGTATAAGTCCTTGAGAAAAAATGCAAGTGTATCTACATTTATCCAACTCCAAAAGATGCAGGGTAATGCGTGATTTGCCATGCGTACCAATGTGTGTTTAATGGTCAGATTGTTTCCACTGAGGTTAAATGAAGAGTTTGTTCCAACTTTCTGTGTCAAAGGTCCCTCTCTCTGTTTCTCTGTTAGGTAGTGGTGGAAGGTATCAATACATCTCTTACTGAGAATGTCATTATTGTTGGACAATTTTAAGCTCCACCAACTTTAACTGTTACCAGTTGTTCTGGATAAGAGCATCTGGCCAAACATTTTTTGTTGGTATTTTTCTTAACTGCATTGTCGGTTAAGGGCTTGCAGGTAAGCATTTCACTGTAAGGTCTACACTTGTTGTATTCCGCGCATGTGACACATTCAATTTGATTGGATTTTTAACATTGTAAAATAGATTATGACTCTTTGTGACCAAAACTGCTGGGACTTCTAAAATAAATCAAGATGCTAGCACGTGAACGTTTCTGGATTGTAGCTAATATTATGATGCAAAACACCACACGCAACATTCATATCTAAAATGTCATGCTGTAAAAGCATGTCTTTCATCAAAATGCCACAACATAGACCTTTAATACAGATGGGTGACTGCCATGATGTCATAGTAGCAACCAAATCAGGACATTTGCAGTTTGGCTGAAATTATGTTGTTGGGAATGAACTCAGTCCTATGTTACTGCAAAGCTGTCACGTATGTGTGTGTGTGTGTCTAAAGGGCACACACACACACACACACACACACACACACACACACACACACACACACACACACACACAGTTAGACTGTGCCTCCTATTCATTCCTACGGAGGGGAATGATTAGTGAGATTGATGAAGGAGGCTTCCACTTTGATGGTGTATAATTGCTTCTCTGAGGTTGAGTCTGAGGCTTTCAGTTGTCAATAAAACCATGCCAGTCTAATTGCTCTTGATTAGTTGAGAAGGAAATTGTTCATTTTCACAGAGTCACAAATGTGAGAGATTAACGATTGTTTCAGGCAATTTAGCTAATTAATTAACTGCTTTTATTTTTTCATTGATGATTTTCTTGTACTTTTCTCACTTTCTAGCCTTGTAACAATGATATCCTTAAATTTAAGACGAACATATACACAGACTATTTTGATCGAAGTGAAAATAACTATTGTAATGCAATGAGCACAAAAACCAGGTAAACTCCTTCTTCAACCTACCTCATGTTGTATTCCAATGATCTCTGTCCCTTTGTTTGATAGATTATAGAGTACATATATCGAATCAAATCAATTGTATTGGTCACATACACATGTTCAGCAGATGTTATTGCGGGTTTTGTGAAATGCTTGTGCTTCTAGCTCCGACAGTGCAGTGATATCTGACAAGTAATACCTAACAGTTTCACAACATATACCGGAAATACACGTAAATCTAAGTAAGGAATGGATTAAGAATATATACATGTACATGTATTTCAGAGCGGCATTGGACTAAGATACAGTGGCATAGTATAGAATACAGTATATACATATGAGATGGGTGATGCAATATTTACACACAATTTAAAAGTGACTAAGATAGCGTAGAATAGAGTGGAGTACAGTTTATATATATATATGAGATGAGTGATGATACATACGGAAACATTATAACAGCACATACAGTTGAAGTCGGAAGCTTACATACACTTTGGTTGGAGTCATTAAAACTTGTTTTTCAACCACTCCACAAAATTCTTGTTAACAAACTATAGTCTTGGCAAGTCGGTTAGGACATATACTTTGTGCATGACACAAGTCATTTTTCCAACAATTGTTTACAGACAGATTATCTTACTTATAATTCACTGTATCACAATTCCAGTGGGTCAGAAGTTTACATTCACTAAGTTGACTGTGCCGTTAAACAGCTTGGAAAATTCCAGAAAATGATGTAATGGCTTTAGAAGCTTCTGATAGGCTAATTGGCATCAGTTGAGTCAATTGGAGATGTACCTGTGGATGTGTTTCAAGGCCTACGTTCAAACTCAGTGCCTCTTTGCTTGACATCATGGGAAAATATAAAGAACCCAGCCAAGACCTCAGAAAAAAAATTGTAGCCCTCCACAAGTCTGATTCATCCTTGGGAGCAATTTCCAAACGCCTGAAGGTACCACATTCATCTGTACAAACAATAGTAAGCAAGTATAAACACCATGGGACCAGGAAGGTCACAAATCATGACATTTAATCCTTGTAAAAAATTCCCTGTCTTAAATCAGTTAGGATCACCATTATATTTGAAATGCCAGAATAGTAGTAGAGAATTATTTATTTCAGCTTTTATTTCTTTCATCACATTCCCAGTAGGTCAGAAGTTTACATACATTCAATTAGTATTTGGCAGCAGTGCCTTTAAATGGTTTAACTTGGGTCAAACGTTACGGGTAGCCTTCCACAAGCTTCCCACAATAAGTTGGGGGAATTTTGGCCCATTCCTCCAGACAGAGCTGGTGTAACTGAGTCAGGTTTGTAGGCCTCCTTGCTCGCACACACTTTTTCAGTTCTGCCCACAAATGTTCTATAGGATTGAGGTCAGGGCTTTTGTGATGGCCACTCCAATACCTTGACTTTGTTGTTCTTAAGCCATTTTGCCACAACTTTGGAAGTATGCCTGGGTTCATTGTCCATTTGGAAGACCCAAGCTTTAATTTCCTGACTGATGTCTTGAGATGTTGCTTCAATATATCCACATAAATTTCTTTCCTCATGATGCCATCTATATTGTGAAGTGCACCAGGCCCTCCTGCCGAAAAGCACCCCCCACAACATGATGCTGCCACACCCATGCTTCACAGTTGGGATGGTGGTCTTCGGCTTGCAAGCCTCCTCCTTCTTCCTCCAAATATAACGATGGTCATTATGGCCAAACAGTTATATTTTTGTTTCATCAGACCAGAGGACATTTCTCAAAAAAGTATGATCTTTGTCCCCTTGTGCCCTTTGTCCCCTTTGTCCCCTTGTGCAATCTGTAGTCTGGCTTTTTTTTATGGCGGTCTTGGAACAGTGGCTTCTTCCTTGCTGAGCGGCCTTTCAGGTTATGTTGATATAGGACTAGTTTTACTGTGGATATAGATACTTTTGTACCTGTTTACTCCAGCATCTTCACCAGGTCCTCTGCTGTTGTTCTGGGATCGATTTGCACTTTTTGTACCAAAGTACGTTCATCTCTAGGAGAAAGAACACGTCTCCTTCCTGTGCAGTATGACGGCAGTGTGGTCCCATGGTGCTTATATTTGCGTACTATTGTTTGTACACATGAACGTGGTACCTTCAGGGGTTTGGAAATTGCTTCCAAGGATGAACCAGACTTGTGGAGGTCTATTGTTTTTCTGAGGTCTTGGCTGACATTTGATTTTCCCATGATGTCAAGTAAAGAGGCACTACGTTTGAAGGTAGGCCTTGAAACACATCCACAGGTACACCTCCAATTGATTCAAATTATGTAAATTAGCCTATCAGAATCTTCTAAAGCCATGACATCATTTTCTGGAATTTTCCAAGCTGTTTAAAGGCACAGTCAACTTAGTGTTTGTAAACTTCTGACCCACTGGAATTGTGATACAGTGAATTATAAGCGAAATAATCTGTCTGTAAACAATTGTAGGAAAAATTACTTGTGTCATGTACAAAATAGATGACCTAACCGACTTGCCAAAACTATAGTCAGTTAACAAGAAATTTGTGGAGTGTTTGAAAAAATGAGTTTAATGACTCCAACCTAAGTTTTTGTAAACTTCCAACTTCAACTGTGTAATAGCACATTATTAACAGCACATTAATAACAGCACATTATTAGCAGCACATTGTTAACTGCAAATTAAATAGTGCATATAACATAACATATAACAACACATTTTTAACTGCAAATATAACAGCACATATTACAGAACATATAACAGCACATTATTAACAGCACATTAATAACAGCACATATGACAGCACATATAACAGCACATTATTAACAGAACATTATTAACAACACATTAATAACAGCACATTATTAACAACACATTAATAACAGCACATTATTAACAGCACATTAATAACAGCACATATGACAGCACATATAACAGCACATTAATAACAGCACATATGACAGCACATATAACAGCACATTATTAACAGCACATTATTAACAGCACATTATTAACAACACATTATTAACAGCACATTATTAACAACACATTATTAACAACACATTATTAACAGCACATTATTAACAGCACATTATTAACAGCATTATTAACATTATTAACAGCATTATTAACAGCACATTATTAACAACACATTATTAACAGCACATTATTAACAGCACATTATTAACAGCACATTATTAACAGCACATTATTAACAGCACATTATTAACAGCACATTATTAACAACACATTATTAACAGCACATTATTAACAGCACATTATTAACAACACATTATTAACAGCACATTATTAACAACACATTATTAACAGCACATTATTAACAGCACATTATTAACAACACATTATTAACAGCACATTATTAACAACACATTATTAACAACACATTATTAACAGCACATTATTAACAGCACATTATTAACAGCACATTATTAACAGCACATTAATAACAGCACATTATTAACAACACATTAATAACAGCACATTATTAACAGCACATTATTAACAGCACATTATTAACAGCACATTATTAACAACACATTATTAACAGCAAATATAACAGCACATTCACCCTGGGGGTGTGGATGTCAGTATGAACCATTTGACAGTAATAGGCTGTGAATGTGTGAACGCGACATGAGCTCTGGGAGAGAGATGCGGCAGCTTGGTCTAAGCTATAGGCTGGAAGTCACCTGCCATTCTCAGGCATGTGGAGAGAGAGAGAGAGAGATCTCCGTTTGTAACCAATTACTTAGAGCTCCACTAGCCCCAGGTTAACCTGCTCTGAGGGGTCTATATACCTTGTCATACACTAGCCCCAGGTTAACCTGCTCTGAAGGGTCTATATACCTTGTCATACACTAGCCCCAGGTTAACCTGCTCTGAGGGGTCTATATACCTTGTCATACACTAGCCCCAGGTTAACCTGCTCTGAGGGGTCTATATACCTTGTCATACACTAGCCCCAGGTTAACCTGCTCTGAGGGGTCTATATACCTTGTCATACACTAGCCCCAGGTTAACCTGCTCTGAAGGGTCTATATACCTTGTCATACACTAGCCCCAGGTTAACCTGCTCTGAGGGGTCTATATACCTTGTCATACACTAGCCCCAGGTTAACCTGCTCTGAGGGGTCTATATACCTTGTCATACACTAGCCCCAGGTTAACCTGCTCTGAGGGGTCTATATACCTTGTCATACACTAGCCCCAGGTTAACCTGCTCTGAAGGGTCTATATACCTTGTCATACACTAGCCCCAGGTTAACCTGCTCTGAGGGGTCTATATACCTTGTCATACACTAGCCCCAGGTTAACCTGCTCTGAGGGGTCTATATACCTTGTCATACACTAGCCCCAGGTTAACCTGCTCTGAGGGGTCTATATACCTTGTCATACACTAGCCCCAGGTTAACCTGCTCTGAAGGGTCTATATACCTTGTCATACACTAGCCCCAGGTTAACCTGCTCTGAGGGGTCTATATACCTTGTCATACACTAGCCCCAGGTTAACCTGCTCTGAGGGGTCTATATACCTTGTCATACACTAGCCCCAGGTTAACCTGCTCTGAGGGGTCTATATACCTTGTCATACACTAGCCACAGATTAACCTGCTCTGAGTGGTCTATATACCTTGTCATACACTAGCCACAGATTAACCTGCTCTGAGGGGGGGGGGGGGTATCTACCTTGTCATACACTAGCCCCGGATTAACCTGCTCTGAGGGGTCTAAATATCTTGTCATACACTAGCCCCAGGTTAACCTGCTCTGAGGGGGGGGGGGTATCCACCTTGTCATACACTAGCCCCAGGTTAACCTGCTCTGAGGGGAGTATATACAATACCTTGTCATACACTAGCCCCAGGTTAACCTGCTCTGAGGGGAGTATATACAATACCTTGTCATACACTAGCCACAGATTAACCTGCTCTGAGGGGGGGTATCTACCTTGTCATACACTAGCCCCAGGTTAACCTGCTCTGAGGGGTCTATATACCTTGTCATACACTAGCCACAGATTAACCTGCTCTGAGGGGAGTATCTTAGTGGAGACAGGACAGAGCCATATCACTGTTTCCTCTTCTCCAGAAAAGAGGTGGCTCTGGTCTTGTGTGTGTGTGTGTGTGTGTGTGTGTGTGTGTGTGTGTGTGTGTGTGTGTGTGTGTGTGTGTGTGTGTGTGTGTGTGTGTGTGTGTGTGTGTGTGTGTGTGTGTGTGTGTGTGTGTGTGTACATGGTCGTAGTATATGTGACAGGCAGATGGAATTTATATCCTTCTTGTCATGGAATGGTCTGACAGTTACAGAATTTGTGCTCTTCACCAGTGACAATACCATATCATGGATTTACTCATGGTCTGGAGAGAAAATGTCTTCAGCATTGTTTGACACAGCGATTCATGCTTTTATTTTATTTTTTGAAATATGATAGTGAGTTTCAGATGCTTCTGTGGTGATATGAAATACACTATCGAATTTGTGGATGACTGGTTGGACTGTTGAAACGATGTGGCTATGCAAAATCACTTGATGTTTTTGGAACTAGTGAATCTAATGTGCCAATGTAAACTCAGATTTTTAAAATATAAATATGAACGTTATCAAACAAAACATACATGTAATTGTGTAACATGAAGTCCTATGAGTGTCATCTGATGAAGATAATTCAAGGTTAGTGATTAATTTGATCTTTATTTCTGCTTTTTGTGAATGCTATATTTCGCTGGAAAATGACTGTGCCTAACAATCGTTTGGTCTCCTGAAAAGGCTATTTGAAATCGAACACTTTGGTGGGATTAACAACAAGATTACCTTTAAAATGATATAAGACTGTTGTTTTAGGAATTGTAATTTTGAGATTTCTATGTCTTGAATTTGGCGCCCTCTATTTTCACTGGTAGTTGTCATATCGATCCCGGTATTGTTTCAATAAGTTACTCTGACAACACTGAAAAGGTTTTATTGAGAGAACATCCCTGCACATTCTGTTTTACCATAGCTATGGCAAGCAACCACAGAAATCAAAATGGAGTCTGTTTGCAATGCCAGGGTTGTGGGTTCGATTCTAACGGGGGACTAGTACAAAAAAACACGAAAATGTATGCACCCAGTACTGTAAGTCCCTCTGCATAAGAATGTCTGCTAAATGACTACAATGTACAGTACATACAGTGCATTCGGAAAGTATTCAGACCCCTTGACTTTTTCCCCATTTTGTTGTGTTACAGCCCTCTAAAATTGATTAAATTGTTGTTTTTTTCCTTGTCAATCTACACACAAGGACAAGCCAAAAACAGGTTTTCAGATTTCTTTGCAAATTTATAAATAAATAAATAAATTAAATATCACATTTACATACGTATTCAGGCCCTTTACGCTGTACTTTGTTGAAGCACCTTTGGCAGCGATTATAGCCTGGAGTTTTCTTGGGTATGACACTACAAGTAAATATACATCATAAAATGTAAGTCAGGTATTGAAAGGGGTCTTCACAGAAGCTAAGGAGAATGGCTACATTTCAGACAATGAGTTCAAGTTTCTTTTCAATAGCAGTGTGGCTTCTTTTTACCTTCTTCCAAAGGTCCACAAACATCCTGAAAATCCCCCAGACAGACCAGTCATTAGTGGTAATGAAAGTCTGACAGAACCCATCTCTAAGTACATTGATTACTTTATTAAGCCTTTTCTGACGTCACTCCCAGCCTATCTTCAAGATACCACAGATGTGTTGGACAAAATGAAGGAATTGAACAATATAGGTACAGCTTCCTTTTTAGTCCCTATGGATGTGGAGTCTCTATACACCACCATTGAGCATGAACAAGGTTTGGCAGCTATGCACCATTTCTTGAGTTTTTATTTTTTATTTTTTACCTTTATTTAACCAGGCAAGTCAGTTAAGAACACATTCTTATTTTCAATGACGGCCTGGTCAGGGGCAGAACGACAGATTTGTACCTTGTCAGCTCTGGGGTTGGAACTCGCAACCTTCCGGTTACTAGTCCAACGCTCTAACCACTAGGCTACCCTGCCGCCCCAGCCTGAGACTGAGATGCTTACTACAGAATTCATTGTCTCACTGACTGAATGGACTCTTAATCATAACATCTTTATCTTTCAGGACAGTATTTTTAAACAGGTTAAAGGGTGTGCCATGGGAGCTTACAGCCCTTCCTATGCTGGTTTGTACTTGGGTAAATGGGAAAATGACTTCATTTTGGATCCTTCTAAGAACCAATTCTTTGACCGGATTATATGGTGGGGACAATATATTGATGATGTTTGCCTGTTTTGGTCCGGCTCAGAAGATGAACTTATTTCCTTCCACCAATACCTTAACAACATTAACCCTAACATCAAACTAACTATGGAGTACAGCAAGGATAACATTCATTTTTTGGACCTCGACATTAGTAAAAATGACAAAGGTTGTCTTTAGGAAGCCTACAGATGGGAATACCATTCTGAGGGCAGACAGCTTTCACCCCAAAAGGCTAAAAGAAAACATTCCATATGGCCAAAGAATTTGCGATCAGGAAACAGACTACAGTGTCAAATCTGCTGAATTGGAGAATCGCTTCTTGAATCGGGGTTACAGCGTTCAGGTCCTGAAAGATGCCGGTATAAGGGCTGGATTACTTGAGAGAGAACTTGTTGCGAAGGGGAGAGCCTCGTGATACATCAGAGAGTGTATTTTGTTACAAGATACAGCACCGAAACAGAGAGCATTAAAATAATAATTAAAAACAATTGGGGAATCATCCAAAGTGATACGCTACTACTGTCACGCCTTGGTCATTATATTTTGTGTTTTTGGTATAGTTTGGGTAGGCCAGGGTGTGACATGGGTATATATGTTGTGTTTCGTATTGGGGTTTGTATTATTTGGGATTGCGGCTGATTAGGGGTGTGGTATAGGTTTGGCTGCCTGAGGCGGTTCTCAATTAAGAGTCAGGTGCTTCTCGTTGTCTCGGATTGGGAACCGTATTTAGGTAGCCTGTGTTCACGTTGTATTTCGTGGGTGATTGTACCTGTCTTTGTGTATTCACCAGATAGGCTGTATAGTTTCACGTTCCGTCTGTTGTTTTGTATCTCACAGTTATTTCATGTATCGCTATTTCCTTTATTAAAGCACATGAGTAACCTACACGCTGCATTTCGGTCCGACTCTCTTCTTTCAACAGACGAACGCCGTTACAACTACGCCAAGTCTTTCCTGAGCCAACAGTCATATGCTTTAAGAGATGTCCTACCCTAAATGACAAATTAGTCCACAGTTATCTTCCGGGTGACTCAAAAAACTTGTCTTGACCACAAACCCAAGGGCTCTTTTAAATGTAACCATTGCAACCATTGCACAGAAGAAGTATTTTTTTGACACAGCTTCCTAAATTGAGTATTACGTCAAGCATTTCATTAACTGTAAAACCCCTCATGTCATCAATAGATTGGAATGTCCACAGTGCAAGGTGTTCTACATTGGAAGGACAAAGAGACCCCTTCAAGACCGCTTAGCGGAGCACAAGTACGCCATACGGGTAGGTAATGAAGACTACCCCATGGCAAGGCACTACAAGTCCTTACACCATGGCAACCCTGCCTCCCTACAAGCTATGGGTATTGATCATATTCCGGCCTCTATTAGAAAAGGGGACCGTCTTAAACAGTTAATCCGAAGGGAACGTTTTGGGATTTACAAACTACAGGCCACTAAATACCCTGGTTTAAATGAAGATATGGATTTCTCACCCTTCCTGTAGGGTCGTGATAGGTCCATTTGCTGTCATCTAGTGGACATTTTGCTCTATTGCCCTCAGCTATGTTTAGACTGTTGTTGTTCATGTTTTGCTGTGTTCTAGTGTACTATGGAATATTTAGCTTTCTTATTCTTGACATTTCTCCCAGTCATATTTAAGGTTAGAACTATCTTTTAGTGTTCTGATACTTCTAGTTTGGAGTTGTATTTTTATGATAACATAGCTGCAGTATTTCAATGTGTATAGTATTGCTTACTAGGTGTGTCCAATCAATTGTGTAACCACTCCTTCTTCCAATTAGGGCTAATTGACAAGCTGTTTAAAAGAGGACCTTGTATTCCTCTTTTTTGTACTCCCTTGACGAAGGCCATGCAGCCGAAACGCGTCAGTTTAAAAAAAAACTTTGTTTCTATTGAACATGCCATACTAATAAAGGCATTTTAATCAATTATATGAAGAGTGCCTTGGTCCTCCTTTCTTTTGATGACCAAATTACCCCTTTTACCAAAGAGCACCTTCTATCTACCAAAATGTACTATTGTGTACCCTAGTAGCGCTTCCCTTCCTCCTCTTTCTACTAGGTATTGTACTGTGTTGGAGAACCAATGAGGTGCCCATCCTCGGTTATGATGATGCATCAGGGGCCTGCAGTTATCAAGGTGAACCTGTCTGGTGTTGTGGCATTGATTTTCCTACTGGATAATTAACCATCCCATAAATCTGCAGGCCACACTTTCTGCTTCAAGAGTGGAGACAGAGAAAGAAAAAAATAAACAAAACAAAACTAGTAAGTATTTCTCTGCGCAGCCTAATTTTCCCTGTTTAATGTGAATTAATTCTGTAATAATCAGGCAATAAAGCCTGAGACACCCAGGGGGGTACTGAGGAAATGACCCTTTAATTGCATCAGCTGATGGAGAAAATAGTGAGGTAATACAGGAATACATAGTTGTTCCCACTCCATCCCCTCATCCCAAACGATGCCCTATTCCCTACATAGTGCACTACTTTTGACCCCTGGTCGAAGTACCCTGATGTTTATGGGACCCCTGGTCGAAGTACCCTGATGTTTATGGGACATATTGGAATGCCAACAGAAGAAGCTCGTCAAACGTAAGGCATGATTTATATTTTTATTTCTGCGTTTTGTGTCACACCTGCAGGGTTGAAATATGTTTTCTCTCTTTTGTTTACGGAGGTGCTACCCTCAGATAATAGCATCGTTTGCTTTCGCCGAAAAGCCTTTTTGAAATCTGACATGTTGGCTGGATTCACAACACGTGTAGCTTTAATTTGGTACCTTACATGTGTGATTTAATGAAAGTTTGATTTTTATAGTAATTTATTTGAATTTGGCGCTCTGCATTTTCTCTGGCTTTTGGCCAGGTGGGACGCTAGTGACCCACATATCCCAGAGAGGTTTAATGTCATACCCTGTTATAAATGTCTGGAACCGTTATGATGGACACTTTCCCAATCTATGTTTTCCTTCTCAGGATAAGACAACACATCACCAATAGAGCACAACAACTCTAATTAAGAAACAGTGCATTCAAACCTGTAGTTTTGTTTTATTAATTCATGTTTTTATTAATCACAAAGGACAATTCAGCTTCTGTGTTGTCTGGCTTGTAGACCTGACAAAAGAATCTGTTTATCCTCTCGTTTGAATCAAAGGCACACAAAGCAAGCATTTAATGAGCTTCCTGTTAAATGTGTCATAAAGACAAAAACAAAGCTTAACTTTATTCATTAGAAGACCTCTCTAGACTCCTGAGGTCAAAGTGGCATTCAATGGAACAGGAGAGACATCAACAACCAGATATCTTTAAACCGAGGTACGTCGGTGGATGTTATGTACACTAGTTAATTAGTCTTGCTCGTCGATGGGTGAAACAATGGTACAGGAAGGTATGTGTGCGTGTTATTAAACACATCAGACATTATATCCCACCAATTCCATGAAGACGTACTAGATTTAAATTTAAATTGTTCATACATCAACAGGGTGTTTGTGGTTTTATTGTTAACTATACTAAATGTACGGCAATTACGTATTATGCTCAGATATTCATGGCAAGTTAACCTCCATGTTCGATCTCCATGTCAACTCTTCCAAAATATAAAAATTCACAAATTAAACAGCACAGTGATTATGTATGAACTCTTCTGGAACCATATGGAGGGGATCAGTAGAATGGCTCTTCAACAACCAGCCCTCGTTTGTTGTGTCAGTGATGAGGTTATCAATAGTTTAGAGACTTTTTCATGAATGTATAACTTTGTAAGCATCCGTTGCCATGGCAATAAATAGATGGAGTCCTTTAGTAAATAATTTCACAGCGTGAGTTTTCCATTTAACATTTCAATAGAGCGAGGAGGACAAAACCCAACTGCATTTACTAAGAGTAAAGGCCAAGCCCACTATGGCGGGTAATGTAACCTTTACAGACCCACCAATAAACAAAATGTCAATCAGAGAGGAAAATGCATTTGGTTTCCACAGAGACAAAAGGAATATTGATAATCCATTACGGTGTGGAGCAGCATGAAATACCAAAACAACACAATCAGAGTAATGGAGAAGGGCATGTCATTAACATATAGTAGTTATTGGATTACCTCTCTCTCTCTCCTTCTCTCGTGTCTCTCAACAGGTATTTCCACATATATTTAATGTTAAAGTTATATTTCCAGGGAGCTGGGGTTTACCTCTCCATTAGTTACATATCAGTTAATGAAATTCCCCCAAATCAATAAATGTTCCTCGCTTTCATCTTATTAACCCTAATCCATTTCCTAGTTATCAGTTAAAGGATGGAATTATACTAATAAATGGACTGTTCATGTTCAATTTGATAATTGAAACTTCAAAGCCCGTGGTGATGCCTCTCTCTGAGAATCACCTTCTACCGCTGCTAATTCCAAAATAGATATTCACTCACTTCAAACACGCCTCATCATCTAGCTGTTTCCATGGCATCAACAGCTTCATTGGCTCCGCTTAGTCAAATAGATTGAGCAATGATTCATGTCACTGGGTAAATAGAAGTTATCATCCGTGATGTATTCACTGTGGTGGTACAGGAGAGCATGGTGCTCAATCAAGTCGCACTATGGATGCAAAAACATCTTGCAAAACAATTCAATTTTGTTGTGAAGTATCATATTGATATTGATTTCATAAAAAATCCCCCAAGGAGAAAAATGTATACCGATGACCGTTTTTCTTTACTGCATTCAATCAATTGCATCCCTTAATTTATTCAATCACCTTTCCTACGGCATTCACACATTGTTTCATTTTCTTTATTTTTTCTTCTCTCAGTCTTCCTGTTCTCATCCGCTCTTCTCTCAGAAATCCTGTTCTCATCCTCTCTCCCCTCAGACATCCTGTTCTCATCCGCCATTTCACTCAGTCATCCTGTTCCCATCTGTCTTTCCCTCAGTCACCCTGTTCTCATCCTCTCTCCCCTCAGACATCCTGTTCTCATCCTCTCTCCCCCCAGTCATCCTGTTCTCATCTGTCTCTTCCCTCAGTCATTCTGTTCTCATCCCTCTTCTCTCAGACATCCTGTTCTCATCCTCTCTCCCCTCAGTCATCCTGTTCCCATCCGTCTTTCCCTCAGTCACCCTGTTCTCATCCGTCTCTTCCCTCAGTAATCCTGTTCGCATCCTCTCTCCCCTCAGTCATCCTGTTCTCATCTTCTCTCCCCTCCGTCATCCTGTTCTCATCTTCTCTCCCCTCAATCATCCTGTTCTCATCTGTCCTTTCCCTCAATCATCCTGTTCTTATCCGTCTCTCCCCTCAGTCACCTTGTTCTCATCCCTCTTCCCTCAGTAATCCTGTTCGCATCCTCTCTCCCCTCTGTCATCCTGTTCTCATCTTCTCTCCCCTCCGTCATCCTGTTCTCATCTTCTCTCCCCTCAATCATCCTGTTCTCATCTGTCCTTTCCCTCAATCATCCTGATCTCATCCTATCTCCCCTCAGTCACCTTGTTCTCATCCCTCTTCTCTCAGTCGTCCTGTTCTCATCTTCTCTCCCCTCAGTCATCCTGTTCTCATCTTCTCTCCCCTCAATCATCCTGTTCTCATCTGTCCTTTCCCTCAATCATCCTGTTCTCATCCGTCTCTCCCCTCAGTCACCTTGTTCTCATCCCTCTTCCCTCGGTAATCCTGTTCGCATCCTCTCTCCCCTCAGTCATCCTGTTCTCATCTTCTCTCCCCTCCGTCATCCTGTTCGCATCTTCTCTCCCCTCAATCATCCTGTTCTCATCTGTCTTTTCCCTCAATCATCCTGTTCTCATCCGTCTCTTCCCTCAGTCATCCTGATCTCATCCTGATCTCATCCTATCTCCCCTCAGTCACCTTGTTCTCATCCCTCTTCTCTCAGTCGTCCTGTTCGCATCCTCTCTCCCCTCAGTCATCCTGTTCTCATCTTCTCTCCCCTCAATCATCCTGTTCTCATCCGTCTCTCCCCTCAGTCACCTTGTTCTCATCCCTCTTCCCTCAGTCATCCTGTTCGCATCCTCTCTCCCCTCAGTCATCCTGTTCTCATCTTCTCTCCCCTCCGTCATCCTGTTCTCATCTTCTCTCCCCTCAATCATCCTGTTCTCATCTGTCCTTTCCCTCAATCATCCTGATCTCATCCTCTCTCCCCTCAGTCATCCTGTTCTCATCTTCTCTCCCCTCCGTCATCCTGTTCGCATCTTCTCTCCCCTCAATCATCCTGTTCTCATCTGTCTTTTCCCTCAATCATCCTGTTCTCATCTGTCTCTTCCCTCAGTCATCCTGATCTCATCCTGATCTCATCCTATCTCCCCTCAGTCACCTTGTTCTCATCCCTCTTCTCTCAGTCGTCCTGTGCGCATCCTCTCTCCCCTCAGTCATCCTGTTCTCATCTTCTCTCCCCTCAATCATCCTGTTCTCATCTTCTCTCCCTTCCGTCATCCTGTTCTCATCTTCTCTCCCCTCAATCATCCTGTTCTCATCTGTCCTTTCCCTCAATCATCCTGATCTCATCCTGTCACCTTGTTCTCATCCTCTTCCCTTAATCCTGTTCTCCTCTCTCCCCTCAGTCATCTTGTTCTCATCCCTCTTCTCTCAGTCATCCTGTTCTCATCTTCTCTCCCCTCAATCATCCTGTTCTCATCTGTCCTTTCCCTCAATCATCCTGTTCTCATCCGTCTCTTCCCTCAGTCATCCTGATCTCATCCTGTTCTCATCCTCTCTCCCCTCAGTCATCCTGTTCTCATCTTCTCTCCCCTCAGTCATCCTGTTCTCATCTTCTCTCCCCTCAATCATCCTGTTCTCATCTGTCCTTTCCCTCAATCATCCTGTTCGCATCCTCTCTCCCCTCAGTCATCCTGTTCTCATCTTCTCTCCCCTCAGTCATCCTGTTCTCATCTTCTCTCCCCTCAATCATCCTGTTCTCATCTGTCCTTTCCCTCAATCATCCTGTTCTCATCTGTCCTTTCCCTCAATCATCCTGTTCTCATCCTGATCTCATCCTATCTTCCCTCAGTCATCTTGTTCTCATCCCTCTTCTCTCAGTCATCCTTGTCTCTTCTCTGAGTCATCCTGTTCTCATCCTCTCTTCCCTCAGTCATGATGTTCTCATCCGTCTTTCCCTCAGTCATCCTGTTCTCATCCGTCTTTTCCCTCAGTTATCCTGCTCTCATCCATCTTTTCCCTCAGTTATCCTGTTCTCATCCATATCTTCGCTCAGTCATCCTGTTCCCATCCTCACTTCCCTCAGTCATCCTGTTCTCATCCGTCTTTTCCCTCAGTTATCCTGCTCTCATCCGTCTTTTCCCTCAGTTATCCTGTTCTCATCCATATCTTCGCTCAGTCATCCTGTTCTCATCTGTCTTTTCCCTCAGTTATCCTGTTTTCAACTATCTTTTCCTCAGTTATCCTGTTTTCAACCTATCTTCCCTCAATCATCCTGTTCTCATCTTCTCTTCTGTCAGTCATCCTGTTCTCATCCTCTCTTCTGTCAGTCATCCTGTTCTCATCCTCTCTTCTGTCAGTCATCCTGTTCTCATCCTCTCTTCTCTCAGTTGTCCTGTTCTCATCCTCTCTTCTCTCAGTCGTCCTGTTCTCATCCTCTCTTCCCTCAGTCATCCTGTTCTCATCCTTCCTTCTCTCAGTCGTCCTGTTCTCATCCTTCCTTCTCTCAGTCGTCCTGTTCTCATCCTTCCTTCTCTCAGTCATCCTGATCTCATCCTGTTCTCATCCTCTCTTCTCTCAGTCATCTTGTTCTCATCCCTCTTCTCTCAGTCGTCCTGTTCTCATCCTCTCTTCTCTCAGTCATCCTGTTCTCATCCGTCTCTTCCCTCAGTCATCCTGATCTCATCCTATCTCCCCTCAGTCACCTTGTTCTCATCCCTCTCCCCTCAGTCATCCTGTTCTCATCTTCTCTCCCCTCAGTCATCCTGTTCTCATCTTCTCTCCCCTCAATCATCCTGTTTTCATCTGTCCTTTCCCTCAATCATCCTGTTCGCATCCTCTCTCCCCTCAGTCATCCTGTTCTCATCTTCTCTCCCCTCAGTCATCCTGTTCTCATCTTCTCTCCCCTCAATCATCCTGTTCTCATCTGTCCTTTCCCTCAATCATCCTGTTCTCATCTGTCCTTTCCCTCAATCATCCTGTTCTCATCCTGATCTCATCCTATCTTCCCTCAGTCATCTTGTTCTCATCCCTCTTCTCTCAGTCATCCTTGTCTCTTCTCTGAGTCATCCTGTTCTCATCCTCTCTTCCCTCAGTCATGATGTTCTCATCCGTCTTTCCCTCAGTCATCCTGTTCTCATCCGTCTTTTCCCTCAGTTATCCTGCTCTCATCCATCTTTTCCCTCAGTTATCCTGTTCTCATCCATATCTTCGCTCAGTCATCCTGTTCCCATCCTCACTTCCCTCAGTCATCCTGTTCTCATCCGTCTTTTCCCTCAGTTATCCTGCTCTCATCCGTCTTTTCCCTCAGTTATCCTGTTCTCATCCATATCTTCGCTCAGTCATCCTGTTCTCATCCGTCTTTTCCCTCAGTCATCCTGTTCTCATCTGTCTTTTCCCTCAGTTATCCTGTTTTCAACCTATCTTCCCTCAATCATCCTGTTCTCATCTTCTCTTCTGTCAGTCATCCTGTTCTCATCCTCTCTTCTGTCAGTCATCCTGTTCTCATCCTCTCTTCTGTCAGTCATCCTGTTCTCATCCTCTCTTCTCTCAGTTGTCCTGTTCTCATCCTCTCTTCTCTCAGTCGTCCTGTTCTCATCCTCTCTTCTCTCAGTCGTCCTGTTCTCATCCTTCCTTCTCTCAGTCGTCCTGTTCTCATCCTTCCTTCTCTCAGTCGTCCTGTTCTCATCCTTCCTTCTCTCAGTCGTCCTGTTCTCATCCTCTCTTCTCTCAGTCGTCCTGTTCTCATCCTCTCTTCTCTCAGTCGTCCTGTTCTCATCCTCTCTTCTCCCAGTCGTCCTGTTCTCATCCTCTCTTCTCTCAGTCGTCCTGTTCTCATCCTCTCTTCTCCCAGTCATCCTGTTCTCATCCTTCCTTCTCTCAGTCATCCTGTTCTCATCCTCTCTTCTCTCAGTCGTCCTGTTCTCATCCTCTCTTCTCTCAGTCGTCCTGTTCTCATCCTCTCTTCTCTCAGTCGTCCTGTTCTCATCCTCTCTTCTCTCAGTCGTCCTGTTCTCATCCTCTCTTCTCTCAGTCATCCTGTTCTCATCCTTCCTTCTCTCAGTCATCCAGTTCTCATCCTCTCATATAATTTTGATTTTGTGGCGAGGAGACGGAAGGTTAAATTGATTTCATTAGTCTTTAATCTGAGGCGCTACAGATGTTCTCTACAATGCAGGTGTTGTCAGGACACCTGAGGGGTTGACATGTATGTTCTATTGTTTATGGTGGCGTACAGTATAAATCATTCTAACACGCACTGGGTGAAAAATGGCGCCGGAGGAGATGGCCGCCGTTTTACGGTCTCCTAACCAATTGTGCTATTATATTGTTTTTTTTTCGCGATATTTGTAGAATATTTTGTTCATAATTTTTCTGCAACCGTATCTTACGGAAGAAAAGAGCTTCTGGATATCAGGACAACGATCACTCACCTCGAGTTAGACAAAGATTTCTTCAAGAACAACAACAACAAACACAACAATAACAAGCAGGACTCAAACGATATTCTCCAAACACCCCACAGGACAGACATCCCAATTATTCTCAAAAGGAAGCGACGCAGAGGACGAAGAGCCTGTGCATATTTGTAAACAACAGCTGGTGCACGAAATCTAAGGAAGTCTCCAGATTTTTCTCTGCCGAAGTAGAGTATATTGTGATAAACTGCAGGCCACACTACTTGCTTAGATAGTTTTCAGCTATGCTTTTTGTGGCTGTGTATTTACCGCACTCAGCCAGCTGTATAAGGAAATAAGCAAACAGGAAACCACTCAACCAGAGGCGGCGCTCCTAGTGGCCAGAGACGTTAATGCAGGGAAGCTTAAATCAGTTCTAACAAATCTCTATCAACATGTTAAATGTGCAACCAGAGGGAAAAAAAATTCTAGATCACTTGTACTCCACACACAGAGATGCATACAAAGCTCTCCCTCGCCCTCCATTTGGTAAATCTGACCACAACTCTATCCTCCTGATTCCTGCTTACAAGCAAAAATTAAAGCAGGAAGCACCAGTGACTTGGTCTATAAAAAAATGGTCAGATGAAGCAGATGCTAAACTACAGGACTGCTTTGCTATCACAGACTGGAACATGTTCCGGGATTCTTCCGATGACATTCAGGAATACACCACATCAGTCACTGGCTTTATCAATAAGTGCATTGAGGACGCGTCCCCACAGTGACTGTACGTACATACCCCAACCAGAAGCCATGGATTACAGGCAACATTTGCACTGAGCGGAAGGGTAGAGCTGCCGCTTTCAAGGTGCGGGACTCTAACCCGGAAGCTTACAAGAAAATCAGCTATGCCCTGTGACGAACCATCAAACAGGTAAAGCGTCGTTACAGGGCTAAGATTGAATCATACTACACCGGCTCCGATGCTCGTCGGATGTGGCAGGGCTTGCAAACTATTACAGACTACAAAGGGAAGCACAGCCGTGAGCTGTCCAGTGACACAAGCCTACCAGATGAGCTAAACCACTTCTATGCTCGCTTCGAGGCAAGCAAGACTGAGGCATGCATGAAAGCATCAGCTGTTCCGGACGACTGTGTGATCACGCTCTCCGTAGCCGATGTGAGTAAGACCTTTAAACAGGTCAACATACACAAGGCTGCAGGGCCAGACGGATTACCAGGACGTGTGCTCCGGGCATGTGCTGACCAACTGGCAGGTGTCTTCACTGACATTTTCAAAATGTCCCTGATTGAGTCTGTAATACCAACATGTTTCAAGCAGACCACCATAGTCCCTGTGCCCAAAAACACAAAGGCAACCTGCTGACTACAAATGACTACAGACCCGTAGCACTCACGTCCGTAGCCATGAAGTGCTTTGAAAGGCTCACATCATCACCATTATCAAAGAAACCCTAGACCCACTCCAATTTGCATACCGCCCAAACAGATCCACAGATGATGCAATCTCTATTGCTCTCCACACTGCCCTTTCCCACCTGGACAAAAGGAACACCTATGTGAGAATGCTGTTCATTGACTACAGCTCAGCGTTCAACACCATAGTACCCTCAAAGCTCATAAACAAGCTAAGGATCCTAGGACTAAACACCTCCCTCTGCAAATGGATCCTGGACTTCCTGACAGGCCGCCCTCAGGTGGTGAGGGTAGGTAGCAAGACATCTGCCACGCTGATCCACAACACTGGAGCTCTCCAGGGGTGCGTATGCAGTCCCCTCCTGTACTCCTTGTTCACCCACGACTGCATGGCCAGGCACGACTCCAACACCATGATCACCTGATCACCGACAACGACGAGACAGCCTATAGGGAGGAGGTCAGAGACCTGGCCGGGTGGTGACAGAATAACAACCTATCCCTCAACGTAACCAAAACTAAGGAGATGATTGTGGACTACAGGAAAAGGAGCAACGAGCACGTCACCATTCTCATCGACGGGGCTGTAGTAGAGCAGGTTGAGAGCCTCAAATTCCTTGGTGTCCACATCAACAACAAACTAGATTGGTCCAAACACACCAAGACAGTCGTGAAGAGGTCACGACAAAGCCCATTCCCCCTCAGGAAACTAAAAAGATGGGTCCTGAGACCCTCAAACGGTACTACAGCTGCAACATCGAGAGTACCGGTCGCATCACTGCCTGGTACGGCAATTGCTCGGCCTTCGACCGCAAGGCACTTCAGAGGGTAGTGCGTACGGCCCAGTACATCACTGGGGCAAAGCTGCCTGCCATCCAGGACCTCTACACCCGGCGATGTCAGAGGACTCCTTAAAAACTGTCAAAGACCCCAGCCACCCCAGTCATAGACTGTTCTCTCTACTACCGCATGGTGGCAAGTGGTACCGGAGTGCCAAGTCCAGGACAAAAAGGCTTCTCAACAGTCTTTACCCCCAAGCCATAAGACTCCTGAACAGGTAATGGTTACCCTGATTATTTGCATTGTGTTCCCCCTCCCAACCCCTCTTTTACGCTGATGCTACTCTCTGTTAATCTTATATGCATAGTCACTTTAACTATAGATTCATGTACATACTACCTAAATTGGCCCGACCAACCAGTGCTCCCGCACATTGGCTAACCGGGCTATCTGCATTGTGTCCCACCACCCGCCAACCCCTCTTTTTACGCTTCTGCTACTCTCTGTTCATCATATATATATATAGTCACTTTAACGATACTTACATGCACATACTACCTCAATAAGCCTGACTAACAGGTGTCTGTATATTGCCTTGCTACTCTTTTTTCAAATGTCTTTTTACTGTTTTATTTCTTTACTTACCTACACACACACACACTTTTTTTTTTTTTTCTTTTTTCCAGCACCATTGGTTAGGGCCTGTGAGTAAGCATTTCACTGTAATGTCTACACCTGTTGTATTCGGCGCACGTGACAAATAAACTTTGATTTGATTTGACTGGGCCCTCACCATAAACACGACTACTGTCTATAGCCCTGTTCCTCATATTACCTTATCACAGGACAAGGAATATCCGAGAAACACACACACTCACGGCACGCACACACATTGCTGATTTTCATTGGCACGCACAAATTCATTGCTGATTTTAGTACTGAAATCAATATCCACTAACAAATCCCAGCATATATATTTTTTTTTTTCATAAAAACCGGAATATCCGCAAAAATGTCGGAATACATTTTTCCTTGAGACTGCTTGCGAAGGACCAAAGGCATGACACCTGCAGATACTCCATGGAGGACCTAATAGAGTCAGTGAGGCTTGTTGGCTGTATTGTCAGGGGACCAGGAGTCTGGGTTATACCTGCAGGCAGACTGAGAAGGAACATCACAGAGGGACCGTACTGCACCCAGGAATACTGATAGAACCATAGAGACACATGTACCAGCCATGCTGTAGTGAAACGAAAGAAAGGAAAAGTCAACTAAGGCACGACGCTACCATGTTTTGTGGAGAGAATCTCCTTTTTTGGATTGATTTGTTTGAAGTGGGTTCATGTCACCATATCGGGTTCATGTCACCATAGTGGGTTCATCTCACCATAGTGGGTTCATGTCGCCATTTTGACTTCATGTCACCATATTGAGTTCATGTCACCATTTTGAGTTCATGTCACCATATTGAGTTCATGTAACCATTTTGAGATCATGTCACCATATTGAGGTCATGTCACCATATTGAGTTCATGTCACCATAGTGGGTTCATGTCACCATAGTGAGTTCATGTCACCATATTGAGTTAATGTCACCATAGTGGGTTCATGTCACCATATTGAGGTCATGTCACCATATTGAGTTCATGTCACCATAGTGGGTTCATGTCACCATAGTGGGTTCATGTCACCATAGTGGGTTCATGTCACCATAGTGGGTTCATGTAACCATTTTGAGATCATGTCACCATAGTGGGTTCATGTCACCATAGTGGGTTCATGTAACCATTTTGAGTTCATGTCACCATAGTGGGTTCATGTCACCATAGTGGGTTCATGTAACCATTTTGAGATCATGTCACCATATTGGGGCGGCAGGGTAGCCTAGTGGTTAGAGCGTTGGACTAGTAACCGAAAGGTAGCAAGTTCGAATCCCCGAGCTGACAAGGTACAAATCTGTCGTTCTGCCTCTGAACAGGCAGTGAACCCACTGTTCCTAGGCCATCATTGAAAATAAGAATTTGTTCTTAACTGACTTGCCTAGTAAAATAAAGGTAAAAAAATTGAGTTCATGTCACCATAGTGAGTTCATGTCACCATATTGAGTTCATGTCACCATAGTGGGTTCATGTCACCATATTGAGTTTGTCACCATTTTATTTTTTATTTTTTTATTTCACCTTTATTTAACCAGGTAGGCTAGTTGAGAACAAGTTCTCATTTACAACTGTGACCTGGCCAAGATAAAGCATAGCAGTGTGAACAGACAACAGAGTTACACATGGAGTAAACAATTAACAAGTCAATAACACAGTAGAAGAAAAAAAGAGAGTCTATATACATTGTGTGCAAAAGGCATGAGGAGGTAGGCAAATAATTACAATTTTGCAGAAAATTGGACACTGGAGTGATAAATGATCAGATGGTCATGTACAGATAGAGTAAATAAATATAAACAGTATGGGGATGAGGTAGGTAAATTGGGTGGGCTATTTACCGATAGACTATGTACAGCTGCAGCGATCGGTTAGCTGCTCAGATAGCAGATGTTTGAAGTTGGTGAGGGAGATAAAAGTCTCCAACTTCAGCGATTTTTGCAATTCATTCCAGTCACAGACAGCAGAGAACTGGAACGAAAGGCGACCAAATGAGGTGTTGGCTTTAGGGATGATCAGTGAGATACACCTGCTGGAGCGGGTGCTACGGGTGGGTGTTGCCATCGTGACCAGTGAACTGACATAAGGCGGAGCTTTACCTAGCATGGACTTGTAGATGACCTGGAGCCAGTGGGTCTGGTGACGAATATGTAGTGAGGGCCAGCCGACTAGAGCATACAGGTCGCAGTGGTGGGTGGTATAAGGTGCTTTTGTAACAAAACGGATGGCACTGTGATAAACTGCATCCAGTTTGCTGAGTAGAGTATTGGAAGCTATTTTGTAGATGACATCGCCGAAGTCGAGGATCGGTAGGATAGTCAGTTTTACTAGGGTAAGTTTGGCGGCGTGAGTGAAGGAGGCTTTGTTACGGAATAGAAAACCGACTCTAGATTTTATTTTAGATTGGAGATGTTTGATATGAGTCTGGAAGGAGAGTTTACAGTCTAGCCAGACACCTAGGTACTTATAGATGTCCACATATTCTAGGTCGGAACCATCCAGTGTGGTGATGCTAGTCGGGCGTGCGGGTGCAGGCAGCGAACGGTTGAAAAGCATGCATTTGGTTTTACTAGCGTTTAAGAGCAGTTGGAGGCCACGGAAGGAGTGTTGTATGGCGTTGAAGCTCGTTTGGAGGTTAGATAGCACAGTGTCCAAGGAAGGGCCGGAAGTATACAGAATGGTGTCGTCTGCGTAGAGGTGGATCAGGGAATCGCCCGCAGCAAGAGCAACATCATTGATATATACAGAGAAAATAGTCGGCCCGAGAATTGAACCCTGTGGCACCCTCATAGAGACTGCCAGAGGACCATATTGGGTTCATGTCACCATGAATATGAATGTATTAGCTTCTATATTAGTGAGATCTATTTAAAGCTGGCCTCATGTCATATTAAATGTCGATGTGCCTTGCATGCTTTCAGAAGGCAGTAACTAGTGTGGGTATGTATTTTCCACCATAATTTGCAAATACATTCATTAAAAATCCTACAATATGATTTTCTGAATTTTTTTCTCTCATTTTGTCTGTCATAGTTGAAGTGTACCTATGATGAAAATTACAGGCCTCTCTCATCTTTTTAAGTGGGAGAACTTGCACAATTGGTGGCTGACTAAATACTTTTTTGTCCTATTGTATGTGTGTGTGTGTATGTGTCAGTAAAGGGTGAAAATGGAAGGCATGTATGATAAACATTGTTTTGACATTTCTTGACCGCGTCACTTTCTCTACCGTTGTCCTGGCAACAGTAACGCAGACCATATAGAATAACTATTTTAAGGTGATTGTTTTTTCAACTTGAATGAAAAACTGTTGACATCCACTTTGACATATGCACTGAAGCACTGTAGATCTAGATCACACGTTGTTTCCTGAAAGAGTCCACACTTTGACAATGGAAAATATAATTGAGTTAATCAAGAAACTGCTCTTCTTTTGTAACACACAACCTATCCTACATACATAAAAGCCATGCATGACACATTAGAACAAAGTCCTCTAACATGCTGTGTCTTTGTGTGATACAGACTGTGGCCAAGGGAGAGAGGTGCGCTGGGAGAGAGAGTTCAACATGCTTACCCCAGATTAAAGGTGGTCTATATGTTATCGTACAGGGACCATCTCTCAGGAGATAAACCACACAGGGACCTAATCCCTCACCCTCTCCATCAAAGTCAGACAGACAGTGTCCCAAAGCTTCAATCACTAAAGACCAAAGCCTTATCTATGCCTTACGTTCATCATCCCCTCCCCACAGCCCTTCCACTATGTGCATTAACACTCTGTGATGAGGATGGAGAGATAGAATATTGAGGTGGAATATGTCAGTTATATCTGACAGGGGGACAGAGTTATTTGTGCCATAGTATACAGAGAAGCATTGTCAACGACACAACATAGGACAGAGGGGAAAATGATCATAGGCACAAAGTACTGCTGTATACAAAATAGTCACTCTAGTCATTACACACTCAACATAATACATACATTCCACTTCACCCCTGTTGTACACTTCTCATTTAGCCACATACCTAATACTTGTTGTGCATTTACCGCACACATTCTGCCAGGCGTGTACTAACACAGCTGAGCTTTACTTACTGCTGTTTAGGTTTTTGATGGACAAGTCAGTGAGTAGACACTCGAGTGTATGGTTTTGTTTAATAGGAGTCTTCTTCCACTGAAGTGGCACAATAGACATTGTCATGAATACAGATTAGTTTTCATGTTGCCCTGCTATCCATTCTGCTTTCCATGACCCATTATTGTAATTCAGCACACTTTATGTAAATGCTATGACTCATATGTTGTTAGGCGCAGGCGTTGACATATCAACGGAAATATGGTGTGAGAGAGAAGACGCAAACTCAACTCGTTAATGAGCAATTGACCCAAGAAGAGAATACCATCAAAACGAGTTAAACAGTACTGTTGTGACTAACCCATAAACAAGCAGCTCTTTAGATGAGAAATAAATATATTATAATATTGCTTTGGGACCACAATTAATACTAGTACAATGTATTTATTTAGTTACACACGCAACTCAAACAACTTTGTTAGAGTTCCATCAGTGTATCAGTGGCTTCAAGCTCTCTCTTATTCTTTGGTTTTAATCCTTGCTTCTTCATTCATTTATTTCCCACCTTCTATCAACAAAAAAGAAAGGAAAAAAAATGGCGCGCACGACCCTTATGCAGTTTTCTCAAAGGTCATCCGAGGCTAGAAATGGCCAATGCCATAGAACAGAGATAATTATCCATAGAGCAGAAAGCACATTACATTCCAACCTGCCTCTGGACGAGCTACTATGTTATGATTTAATTTGCAACAGCCTTTTTCTTTTACACTCTGTGATCCCCCTACATTAAGACAAATTCAATTGCAGCTTTAGCCAAAGATTTAATTAAGATTCAGCATTCACCTTCTGCTAAGGTACCTTTGTTAGTTAATTTAAATTAGACCAGAGGGTTGGCTAAGCGTTTTCCTTCCCAGCTTTACAATAAGCAGATACCCTTTGTTTGCCCTCCACACAACACCCACAATTACTGCAAAATCACACAGCCCGTATGTGTGAAATAACCATATTCTAATATGCCCTTATAAAGGCGACGATGGGTCCGCTTGAGCATATTCAATAAATATTTAGATCATTTCTTTACATTCCTTATACGTACATGGCAAAGTACTGATTTATTATTCCTTTTTTTCTTCTTCTTTAGATTCTAAGAGTATTTTAGGTCTTGACCATAAAAGATAGCAGGACCTTTGGGATTGTTTGTCCAAATTCATTTCCAGGCTATGTGTGTGTGTGCCCCTCGCCTCCCACTAACACTCCTGCACACACACAATGCTTGGCAGTGGTACACAGCGAGGTCACATCTGCTGAAGTGAATATGTTCTCTTTCTGCTCGGCTGTATGCGCTCCATTGACCGACTCCCCCTCACAGAGAAGCTCACCACATGTGGTCAGTGCATTGGTCAGCTCTCCAGGCACAGGCAATTAGGCTAGACTGATGCTGTGGCTGAGGCACACACACACACACACACACACATTCGTTCCACACTCCCTGCTCGATGCAACACACTCCACTCCAGATTTATTGTTTTTTATTGAGCAAAAGGAGAGGAAATTGGTCAAGCTGTGCACCGACCAGTGAGGCTGCAATACAAGACCAGATGTGCTGGTGAGATAGACCTCCTGCTCACAAAATTGATAAATGTCTCCCGTTGATGCAATTATAGGTTGTTCATCAGCTCCAATCTCCTGCAAGCCTGTTAACACTGCTGTAAACCCCAAGGCATTTTTAACTCAAATACTTCTAGTAAGTTGAACTCAAAGTCAATGAAAAGTCATTATTACTAAAAATGTTTGTGGTACTGACTAAAAACTAAATGACAAGTCACATCAACTCTATTTTTTTATGTTATGATCCAAATAAATAAAAAATCCCCAGCATGCTCTACTGCAGTTTTATTTTTGTAATTGTTTTTAATATCTGTGTTTTTGCACATTGAGTTATTGATTGACTAATATTATGCTACACAAAGATAAATTACATATTTTTTTCTAAACTAATTCAATTGTTTAGTAATATTTTTTACACATGTTACTGAAATGGTTGTTTAAATGGCTTAGGTTGTCTCCTCATACTGTTCCTAACACTGGCAGTCATTATGAATGCAGGTTGCGGGTGAATAAAAATGTCAACTTAAAAAAAAATATATATATATATATTTTTATTTCACCTTTATTTAACCAGGTAGGCTATTTGAGAACAATTTCTCATTTGCAACTGCGACCTGGCCAAGATAAAGCATAGCAGTGTGAACAGACAACACAGAGTTACACATGGAGTAAACAATTAACAAGTCAATAACACAGTAGAAAAAAAAGGGGAGTCTATATACAATGTGTGCAAAAGGCATGAGGAGGTAGGCGAATAATTACAATTTTGCAGATTAACACTGGAGTGATAAATGATCAGATGGTCATGTACAGGTAGAGATATTGGTGTGCAAAAGAGCAGAAAAGTAAATAAATAAAAACAGTATGGGGATGAGGTAGGTGAAAATGGGTGGGCTATTTACCAATAGACTATGTACAGCTGCAGCAATCGGTTAGAAAAGCATGCATTTGGTTTTACTATCGTTTAAGAGCAGTTGGAGGCCACGGAAGGAGTGTTGTATGGCATTGAAGCTCGTTTGGAGGTTAGATAGCACAGTGTCCAATGACGGGCAGAAAGTATATAGAATGGTGTCGTCTGCGTCAACAGTTGGATTCCAGTAGGAATTACACATCACTTAGCAAGCAAGCATATTGTGACTTGTAGGTATGGTTGCAAAATTCTGGTAAATTTCCCAGATTTTCCAGAAATACCAGTTGGAAGATTCCTGGAAATAATTCAAAAGATCAGGATATCTTGAAAACCTGGGAATTCTGAGAAGTTACTGAATTTTACAACCCTACTTGGAGGCCTGATGTGGCTTTAAAAGAATGAGTTTCAGGCCACTGTATTAGGGTAAATTTAGGCCTCAAAATAAGACCTTATGAGATACGCGTCACGTTCTGACCATAGTTCTGTTATTTATCTTTGTTTTAGTATGGTCAGGGCGTGAGTTGGGTGGGCAGTCTATGTTTGTTTTTCTATGTTGGTTTTTGAGTTCGGCCTAGTATGGTTCTCAATCAGAGGCAGCTGTCAATTGTTGTCCCTGATTGAGAATCATACTTAGGTAGCCTGGGTTTCAGTTTTGGTCCTCCGATCCTTCTCGCTTCTCAGAAGAGGAGGACGAGGTTCGTTACAATATCTAATGTATTATCTCAAAAAGTTTATTATGATATCATTAGCCTAGAAACTTACTTGGTGAAGGCCACAGGACCGAACATGAACTATTTCAATAAAATCTTTGTAACTAACCAATACGGTAATGGATCGTAACTCCACAATTCATTTGAAAAAGCAAGGCACACTGGAAAATGACATTGGAGGTGTGGCTTAGTGAGAGCGTAATATTATTATTTTTAAACCTCAAGTAACTGTACTCAGATACAGTGCTGTGAAAGGGATTTGTCCCCTTTCTGATTTTCTCTATTTTTGCATATTTTTGATACTGAATGTTATCCCCAAACCTAATATTAGATAAAGGGAACGTGAGTTCACAAATAACAAAACAAAATGGATACTTATTTTATGTATTTATTTAACAAATTTATGCAACAACCAATTCCCCTGTCTGAAAAAGTAATTGCCCCCTTACCCCCAATAACAGGTTATGCCACCTTTAGCTGCATTGACCGCAATCAACATGACATGGGTCCCATTATGCCTGGCGAAAACCAAACACTGCTTTCCCCAGTAATAACCTTATAACAACGGTCAAGCATGGTGGTGGTAGTGTGATGGTTTGGGGATGCTTTGCTGCATCAGGACCTGGACGACTTGCCTTAATAGAAGGAACCATGAACCATGTATCAGATAATTCTACAGTAGAATGTCAGGCCATCCATCGGTGAGATGAAGCTGAAGTGCAGCTGGGTCATGCAGCAAGACAATGATCCAAAACACATAATCAAATCTAAATGAAAATTTACATTACATTTACATTTAAGTCATTTAGCAGACGCTCTTATCCAGAGCGACTTACAAATTGGTGCATTCACCTTATGACATCCAGTGGAACAGTAGTGCATCTAAATCTTTTAAGGGGGTGAGAGGGATTACTTTATCCTATCCTAGGTATTCCTTAAAGAGGTGGGGTTTCAGGTGTCTCCGGAAGGTGGTGATTGACTCCGCTGTCCTGGCGTCGTGAGGGAGTTTGTTCCACCATTGGGGGGCCAGAGCAGCGAACAGTTTTGACTGGGCTGAGCGGGAACTGTACTTCCTCAGTGGTAGGGAGGCGAGCAGGCCAGAGGTGGATGAACGCAGTGCCCTTGTTTGGGTGTAGGGCCTGATCAGAGCCTGGAGGTACTGAGGTGCCGTTCCCCTCACAGCTCCGTAGGCAAGCACCATGGTCTTGTAGCGGATGCGAGCTTCAACTGGAAGCCAGTGGAGAGAGCGGAGGAGCGGGGTGACGTGAGAGAAAAATGGCTAAATAAAAACAAATTTGAAGTTTTGGAATGGCCTAGTCAAAGTCCAGACCTAATCCCAATTGAGATGTTGTGGCAGGACTTGAAACAAGCAGTTCATTCTTGAAAACCCACAAATGTCACTGAGTTACAGCAGTTCTGCATGAAAGAGGGGGCCAAAATTCCTCCACAGCGACGTTAGAGACTGATCAACAACTACAGGACGTGTTTGGTTGGAGTCATTGCAGCTACAGGTGGCAATTTATTTTTCACACAGACATTGGGTGTTGCATAACTCTGTTTATGAAATAATTGAAATAAGTATGTTGTGTACAATAAGTACACAACATAAGTATTGTTGTGTTATTTGTTCACTCCGGTTCCCTTTATCTAGGTTTTGGTTAAAGATCTGATAACATTCAGTATAAAAAATATGCAAAAGTACAATAAATTTGAAAGGGGGTAAATACTTGAGTAATGATGCATTGGGATTTACAGTGTCTCTATCTGACACTGTTGTCTCCATGGACACATGTTTGCAATTACCTCATCCCCCTGAGCCAAACGGCACCCCATTCGCTTAATAAAGCACTACTTAAAAAAAAACAAAAGTAGTTCATTATAGGGCATAAGGTGCCATTTACAACTCAGACAGTGGTTTGACTCACAGAGAACTTCTATGCCTATCTTCTGTAGGTCAAGCGTCTTAATAATGTAGACGGAGAAAGAATGAAATGCAGTGCTACACCCTAAACAGCTGGTGCAGTAAATGACATGCTGTGCCCCAACTGAATTCTAATGGAACGGATGTGGGCAGAAAGTGAATGCACGTGAAAACATGCTTCTCTGAAGTATAAACAAACACTGTCAAAACATTGTACTTTACCTCAACTCTTTGGGATGAAGGACACTATAATTTAACAACTGTTTCCCCCCGCAGCAGCAGCCCTAAACCCAATTAAAACAGTGGCTAATTTGAACAAGAAGCCTTTTCATAAAGCCACTAGATGAATTATTTTGATATTAATATAGTTGTGTCCCCAATGGAACCCCATTTCCTTTTAAAAGTGCACTATTTTTAACCAGGGCCTGTAGGACTCTGGTCAAAAGCAGTGCACTAAAAGGAAAACGGTACCATTTGGGGCATAGCCCTGGCCTGTTCTCAAACATCCATTCTGTCCCTCTCCTGTGAAGAGAAGAGAATGATAACCATGAGTTGCTGCTGGCTCTGCTCGGGATAACCATGAACTATAATTGGCTAAATGACCTGAAACAGACTGTAGGGCAGGTTGGGTCAAGACCTTTCACAGCACCGTCCAGTGGACATCCTCCCTAACAGACACCTACAGTACACAACAGGAGTGCTGTGACCTTTGATTCTGACCCCTGACCATTCAAATATACATTTGTCGGTAACGAATGTGCCAGCCTTGATCCAGCCACATGCCAACGGCATGCGTTGTATGTTATGCTGGAGTTTGTAACCTATAATGGGGATGCTGAGTATTCATGTTGCGTCTCACTCTCCTCAAATTGGGAAGTGTTGTCAATTCACAGGGTAATATGTTATGGTATTATGCACAAGTAAGGTACATACAGTTGAAGTTGGAAGTTTAAATACACTTTGGTTGGAGTCATTGAAACTCGTTTTTCAACCACTCCACACATTTCTTGTTAACAAACTATAGTTTTGGCAACTCGGTTAGGACATCTACTTTGTGCATGACACAAGTAATTTTTCAATTGTTTACAGACAGATTATTTCACTTATAATTCACTGTATCACAATTCCAGTGGATCAGAAGTTTACATACACTAAGTTGACTGTGCCTTTAAACAGCTTGGAAAATTCCAGGAAATTATGTCATGGCGTTAGAAGATTCTGATTTGAATAAATTGGAGGTGTACCTGTGGATGTGTTTCAAGGCCTACCTTCAAACGTAGTGCCTTTTTGCCTGACATCAGGGGAAAATCAAAAGAAATCAGCCAAGACCTCTGAAAAAAAATGTAGACGTCCACAAGCCTGGTTCATCCTTCGAAGCAATTTCCAAACACCTGAAGGTAACACGTTCATGTGTACAAACAATATACGCAAGTATAAACACCATGGGACCACAATGCCGTCATACTGCACAGGAAGGAGACGCGTTCTGTCTCCTAGAGATGAACATACTTTGGTAGAAAAAGTGCAAATCAATCCCAGAACAACAGCAAAGGACCTTGCGAAGATGCTGGAGGAAACAGGTACAAAAGTATCTATATCCACAGTAAAACTAGTCCTATATCGACATAACCTGAAAGGCCGCTCAGCAAGGAAGAAGCCACTGCTCCAAAACCACCATAAAAACGCCAGACTACGGATTGCAACTGCACATGGTGACAAAGATCTTACTTTTTGGAGAAATGTCCTCTGGTCTGATGAAACAAAAATAGAACTGTTTGGCCATAATGACCATCCTTATGTTTGGAGGAAGAAGGGGGAGGCTTGCAAGCCGAAGACCACCATCCCAACTGTGAAGCATGGGTGTGGCAGCATCATGTTGTGGGGGGTGCTTTTCGGCAGGAGGGCCTGGTGCACTTCACAATATAGATGGCAATATAGATGGCATAATGAGGAAGAAAATGATGTGGATATATTGAAGCAACATCTCAAGACATCAGTCAGGAAATTAAAGCTTGGTCGCAAATGTGTAAGAACAACAAAGTCAAGGTATTGGAGTGGCCATCACAAAGCCCTGACCTCAATCCTATAGAACATTTGTGGGCAGAACTGAAAAAGCGTGTGCGAGCAAGGATGCCTACAAACCTGACTCAGTTACACCAGCTCTGTCAGGAGGAATGGGCCAAAATTCACCCAACTTATTGTGGGAAGCTTGTGGAAGGCTACCCATATCGTTTGACCCAAGTTAAACAATTTAAAGACAATGCTACCAAATACTAATTGAATGTATGTAAATTTCTGACCCACTGGGAATGTGATGAAAGAAATAAAAGCTCAAATAAATCATTCTCTCTACTATTATTCTGACATTTCTCATTCTTAAAATAAAGTGATGATCCTAACGGACCTAAGACAGGGAATGGACCTAAATGTCAGGAATTGTGAAAAAATTAGTTTAAATGTTTTTGGCTAAGGTGTATGTAAACTTCCGACTTCAACTGTATGTCTATGGTTAAAGGGACATTTCACCACTGCTCTTTTTCATTACATACACTATATATACAAAAGTATGTGGACACCCTTTCAAATGAGTCGATTTGACTATTTCAGCCACATCCTTGCTGACAGGTGTAGAAAATTAAGCACACCGTCATGCAATCTCCATACACAAAACAATGGCAGTAGAATGGCCTTACTCAAGAGCTCAGTGACTTTCAGTGTGGCACTGTCATAGGATGCCACTTTTCAAACAAGTCAGTTCATAAAATTTCTGCCCTGTTAGAGCTGCCCCGGTCAACTGTAAGTGCATTGTGAAGGGAAAATGTCTAGAAGCGTCTTTGGCCCAGCCGCAAAGTGGTAGGCCACACAATCTCAGAGAACGGCACTGCGGGTGCTGAAGCGCGTAAAAATCACCTTCCTTCGGTTGCAACACTACCGAGTTCCAAACTGCCTCTGGAAGCAACTTCAGCACAAGAGCTGTTCATCTGGATCTTCATGAAATGGGTTTCCATGGCCAAGCTGCCGCACACAAGCCTAAGATCACAATACACAATGCCAAGGATCGACTGGAGTGGTGTAAAGTTCGCTGCCGTTGGACTGCCAGATGGGGACTAATCCAGAGTCCAACGGCAGCGAGCTTTACACCACTCCAGTCGATCCTTGGCATTGACAAATCTGGATTTGGCAGATGTCAGGAGAACGCTACCTGCCCGAATGCGTAGTGCCATCTGTAAAGTTTGGTGGAGGAAGAATAATGATCTGGGGCTGTTTTACATGGTTCGGGCTAGCCTCCTTAATTCCAATTAAATTAAATCTTAACGTTACAGTAGACAATGACATTCTAGATGATTCTATGCTTCTGTCTTTGTGGCAACAGATTGGGAAAGGCCCTTTTCTGTTTCAACATGAAAATGCCCCCGTGCACAAAGCAAGGTCCATGCATAAATTGTTTGTCGAGATTGGTGTGGAAGAACATGACTGGTCTGCACAGAGCCCTGACCTCAACCCCATCGAACACCTTTGGGAGGAATTGCAATGCCAACTGCTTGCCAGGCCTAATCGCCCAACATCAGTGCCCGACCTCACAAATGCTCTTGTGGCTGAATGGAAGCAATACTTTTGGTCATGTAGTGTATGGCCATTAACATGTTATTAACATATCACGTGTCATAACATTTTTGAATTTCCTCACTACATGCAATTGTGAGCATTTCTGCATCTCACTGGTAGAAACAGGCCAGCTACATTTCCTGGTTCTAAGCAAACCACAATATCCAGAATTCAAAGCGATTTCAGGATGTGGAGGACCGCCCCATGGAGGTGTAATGTTATCCAATTAGTGTGAGAAACATCAAAATGTCTGTGTCCCTAGCACTTCCTGCCAGAATATCTTAAAACTTAACTGAAATCTCAACTGATAGGGTTGCCATGTCATCAAACGTTGAAAAATCATGCTGTTCAATTTTTTCACACCCTTGCATTTGGTTCTCTGGCATGGGGGAGAGGGACTGTTAGTATACCCTTCGAGCCTGTTCACTCTATTATTGACAGTGCTTGTCTACTCAACAGAAAAACTGTAGGTGCACATACACAACAATACATGACTAGACTGTTTTACAAGTCAAGCCCTCCTCAAACATTTCACATCTTTGCTAACATCCCATCTCAATGCCCCATTATTGACTGAGTGTAACAAAACATATACCAGTGTACTGTAACCTTCATCGTTTACAAACTAACATGGTTTATTGTATGCTTACACATCCTCATGATCAGTCTTCATGTCTTTCCTGAAGACTTGCAGTAGAAACAAATCTTCTGCAAGATAGTAAAGCAGTGAGTGGTGAAGAAAGTGTACGAGAGGCTTGTCTACCGATCAGCGGAGTGTAGAAAGAAACAGACGATTGTCTACAAGAAGCCAGAGTCACAGCCCCCGAACCCAACATCGCCACAGCACAAAATCTTGCTAAACCAGCTGCCATTACCCAACACAGGAAGAGGTTCACCAGCTGAAGAACATGCTGAAAACCTGCTTGGAACATTCAGCCAACACAACATCCATATTCAGTTAGACTGATGTTGCAGTATAACATAGATATGCCTAGTATGCTCACAACTGCCCTGTCCACAACTACAAGTCCTCAACTGGCAGCTACATTAAATAGTACTCGCAAAACACCAGTCTCAACGTCTACAGTGAAGAGACGACTCCGGGATGCTGGCCTTCTAGGCAGAGTTACTCTGTCCAGTATCTGTGTTCTTTTACCCATCTTAATCTTTTATTTTTATTGGCTAGTCTGAGATATGACTTTTTCTTTGCATCTCTGCCTAGAAGGCCAGCATCCCGGAGTCACCTCTTTACTGTTGATGTTGAGACTGGTGTTTTATGGGTACTATTTAATGAAGCTGCCAGTTGAGGACTTGTGAGGCGTCTGTTTCTCAAACTAGACACTGTTATGTACTTGTCATCTTGCTCAGTGGTGCAGCGGGGCCTCCCACTCCTCTTTCTATTCTGGTTAAAGCCAGTTTGCACTGCTCTGTGAAGGGAGTAGTACACAGTGTTGTATGAGATATTCAGTTTCTTGGCAATTTCTTTCATGGAACAGCCTTCATTTCTCAGAACAAGAATAGACTGATGAGTTCTATTTTGTTTCTGGCCATTTTGAGTGTTACGTCCGTCGTTAGATGAATGAGACCAAAGCGCAGCGTGGAAAGTGTTCATGATTTTTAATACTGAACACCGACAAAACAACAAAATACAAAACCGAACGTAACGTTCTGCAGGGCTAGACAACAACTATGCAAAAACAAGATCCCTCAATCTAAGGTGGGAAAAAGGGCTGCCTAAGTATGATCCCCAATCAGAGACAACGATAAACAGCTGCCTCTGATTGGGAACCATACTAGGCCAACAAAGAAATAGAAATATAGATTTGCCCACCCAAGTCACACCCTGACCTAACCAAATAGAGAATTAACAAGGCTCTCTAAGGTCAGGGCATGATATTGAGCCTGTAATAAAACCCACAAAAGCTGACGCTCCAGTTACTCAACTAATCTAAAGAAGGCCAGTTTTATTGCTTCTATAATCAGAACAACAGTTTTCAGCTCTGCTAACATAATTGCAAAATAGTTTTCTAATGATCAATTAGCCTTTTAAAATGATAAACTTTGTTTAGCTAACACAATGTGCCATTGGAACACAGGAGTGATGGTTGCTGATAATGGGCCTCTGTACGCCTATGTAGATATTCCATTACAATCAGCCGTTTCCAATTACAATAGTCATTTACAACATTAACAATGTCTACACTGTATTTCTGATCAATTTGATATTATTTTAATAGACAAAAAATATGCTTTTCTTTCAAAAACAAGGACATTTCTAAGTGACCCTAACATTTTGAACGATAGTGTAGGTATAGTTACCCCAAGGCTAATATGAGTCATCAAGCCAAAGTCATTCCTTTACTCTCTGCCATCATAATCAAAACACTTCTCCAGTTTTCTCCTAATGAGAGGCTAGCTAGCTATAATGTTAGACTCCAGTACATTTGAGGTATAGCAAACACAGCTGGCTAGCTAAACTTTGCTTGTAGTGGTACCAGCAAGCCCTGTTATCGATCACCAAATTGTATTGAACAACACTGCCTGCTTATAATATTAGCTAGCTACCGACAGCAAAACAACCTACTCTTTTTTCATTTACCTTCCTGATTCCTGGTCCGGCTGGTCTAGGCTGCCGGTGCTGCTTACTGATCTCGCAATTATCTTTCTCACTGTTTCAACTCCTATTCAGTGTATTCTGGCTCAAATAAATAGGGCTGTATGTTCCTATATTAACATCAGAGAAAAGCCTGCCTTTGAGCATGGGAACAAGGAAGTATGACACCCATCAGGCAGTAGTCTTTACATAGCCAGGGAAAATGAGTAAACCTAGATGTCCTAGAAGTCCAATGGCTCAATTGAACAATGACAACCCTATCTACTAGCCTGATCTTGCAATCGGCAAAGCACAAAGGCCACAATAATTGCTACAAAACATGACACAATTGAAGTGGTAAAAGTTGTCACTTGAAATGTAACATTATTTTCTTGGCTTTTAGACTTTACAGTTGAATTAAAAAGTCTGTTTACAGAGTCACCTTTTAGCAGTTCAGAGATGTAGATTGACAAGAAACTGATATGTTAGATTTAGTTTTATTATTCAGAGTTTACAAAACATTGTTGCATATTGAAACGTGTGGCTTTGTCTATGTCAAGCCATTAGTAAACAACTGATTTCCTACTGAACTCACGTTTACAGACCAGTTCAGATAGCATTATTTCATTTATTTCTCATTTCTCAAAGCAACTGACGACTTGAGAAATGGATGAAGCAAATGAACATTATCCAAATCAGTCTAATATCCCTTTAATCTTTAATGTTGCTGACTTCTCTCCCTCCCTTCCTCTTCTCTTTCCCTCTTTCAGCTGAAAGATAAACAGAGGTTGTCGTAGGCACCGGCCAGCCAATTGAGTCATATATAAAGAGTATCTCACAAAAATCTCATCAAATATACCTTCAGCTCCTTTCAAGGAAGATTAATTCCTGTTTTCATTGACCAGGCTCCCAAAGAGAACAACTCAGAACATTGTTACCAAAATGCAATTCTCACAATGCAACTGAAGACAAAGCGAAATGGATGTCTGTAAGCTTGTATCCTGATAATACACCCTGTACTTGTTTTTAGGTCTTCATTACTGGGTAGACTTCACTAGAGCTGTATAACCCCCTCCATCATAAGAGTCAATGTGCTGACTGTATAGAGCCAGTGTCATAAGCTATACAGTGGGGAGAACAAGTATTTGATACACTGACGATTTTGCAAGTTTTCCTACTTACAAAGCATGTAGACGTCTGTCATTTTTATCATAGGTACACTTCAACTGTGAGAGACGGAATCTAAAACAAAAATCCAGAAAATCACATTGTATTTGAAGTAATTAGCATTTTATTGCATGCAATAAGTATTTGATCACCTACCAACCAGTAAGAATTCCGTCTCTCACAGACCTGTTAGTTTTTCTTTAAGAATCCATCCGGTTCTCCACTCATTACCTGTATTAACTGCACCTGTTTGAACTCGTTACCTGTATAAAAGACACCTGTCCACACACTCAATCAAACAGACTCCAACCTCTCCACAATGGCCAAGACCAGACAGCTGTGTAAGGACATCAGGGATGAAATTGTAGACCTGCACAAGGCTGGGATGGGCTACAGGCCTTAGGCAAGCAGCTTGGTGAGAAGGCAACAACTGTTGGCACAATTATTAGAAAATGGAAGAAGTTCAAGATGACGGTCAATCACCCTTGGTCTGGGACTCAATGCAAGATCTCATCTCGCGGGGCATCAATGATCATGAGGAAGGTGAGGGATCAGCCCAGAACTACACGGCAGGACCTGGTCAATGACCTGAAGAGAGCTGTAACCACAGTCTCAAAGAAAACCATTAGTAACACACTACGCCGTCATGGATTAAAATCCTGCAGCGCACGCAAGGTCCCCCTGCTCAAGCCAGCGCATGTCCAGGCCCGTCTGAAGTTTGCCAATGACCATATGGATGACCAAGAGGAGGAATGGGAGAAGGTCATGTGGTCTGATGAGACAAAAATAGAGCTTTTTGGTCTAAACTCCACTCGCCGTGTTTGGAGGAAGAAGAAGGATGAATACAACCCCAAGGGCACCATCCCAACCGTGAAGCATGGAGGTGGAAACATCATTCTTTGTGGATGCTTTTCTGCAAAGGGGACAGGACAACTGCACCGTATTGAGGGGAGGATGGATGGGGCCATGTATCGCGAGATCTTGGCCAACAACCTCCTTCCCTCACTAAGAGCATTGAAGATGGGTCGTGGCTGGGTCTTCCAGCATGACAACGACCCGAAACACACAGCCAGGGCAACTAAGGAGTGGCTCCGTAAGAAGCATGGTCCATTACATAAGCTTGATAACAATCTTGATGACTGTCTATGCAACCTGGTCTCAGAGCATTGCATATTATTCTGTACGTAAATCCGAGACACTGGAATTTGTATGAAATTTATATTACATACGGTTACATTAGACAGGTAGATGCATAAATAAAAAAGTGGGGGAAAACGTGAACATCTAGCAACACAAGGTTGTTAGTTCGAAACTCATCACGGACAACTTTAGCATTTTGGATCATTTGCAACTTTTCAACTACTTACTACTTTTTAGCAGCTTTGCAACTACTTAGCATGTTAGCTAACCCTTCTCCTAGCCCTAACCTTTTTAGCTTACCCTTCACCTAACGCTAAACTTAACCCTTTTAGCTAACATTTACCTTAACCCTAACCTTAACCCTTTAACCTAACTCCTAAACTTAACCCTAACCTTAACCCTAACACCTAGTCTAGGTAACGTTAGCCAGCTAGCTAAGGTTAGCGACCTAGCTAGAAATCGTAGCATATCATACTTTTTGCAAATTCATAACATATTGTATGTTTTGCATATTTGTGACATTTAATATGAATTGTAATTCATATCATATCATATGAAATGAGTGCCGGACATGCACACATTAATTCATACCATGTGAAATGTAACATCAAAATAAATGTGTCTCAGTTTTACGTACAGAATAATACAAAATGCTCTGAGACCAGATTGGTCGATGACATCTGTTACGTTATTACTGTAACAATGTTATGTAGCACCAACAGAGGGTCCAAGTAGTATTACCTTAGTAGTATTATGAAACATCTCTGAGTGGACCCAGCTGTGCTCCCGCCTAGCTAGTTTATAACCACCCAGTAGCCTATAATTATCTGCTTGCTTTCAGGGTTGCTTAATTCCAGGAACTTTCAATACATTCCCTGGTTGGAGGATTCCGGATTTCCTGCTTATTCCTACCTAATTTTGGGAATCCACCAACTGTGGAAAACAAAATAATTTATTGAAAGTTCCCTGAATTTTGCAACCCTACTTCCTTTGCCCAATGATGTCTGGTAGATCAACATATCTCATTTTGAACCAGCCTCTGTTTTATGAGGTAAACACACCCTTTATGAGAGAATAAAATAAAAGTCAGCATAAAGTGAAGGAAGGTGTCATTGCATGCCGTGTAATAGACGGTCTCTATCATTACACATCACTGGGTGGTTTTTATGAGGACCACCGTCTTCACAGCCCAGTGATTTAACAAGAAAAACATCTAAACCGTCAGACAAGGGGGGCATCAAATAGACCATGAGTGATTAAATCAAGTCAGACTAGACGATGCTAGATCTATATCTATTGCAGCAGACTGCTGGTCTCTTTCATGACCAATTTAAAGGTTGAGGAGGTAAAAAGGAAGTAAAAGTTGTTCCACTACAGATGCAGGATCTTAATTTGAACCAGTTTGCTTCAGCAGGAAAATAATCCTGTAGCAACAGGAGATGTGAATTATTATTTGCATTATAATTAATGGAATGGTATATTTTTCGTTAGCGCAAATCAAGTCTGAAATGGAAAAGTGGAAATTACAAACTTTAAAAGCCTTTTTAAAAGTCAAATACACTACAAGTTTGAATTTCCATACTTGCTGGAGTAGTCTCAGCAACAAAAGAATGATCCTACATCTGTCATCTTCTTCTAATCTGTCACACAGTTAGAGATGTTAGTGTTGCGATATAAAAATGTTGAAGATTTAAAAATAATGAGAAAAAACATTCTGAACCTGCTATGAGAAAATAGACTTATTAAGGAATGTGAGTAATGACAAGCTTTCTCTGCTATGTTTAATTAAATCAAATCAAATTGTATTTGTCACATGCAGCGAATACAAAAGGTGTAGACCATACAGTGAAATGCTTATTTACGAGCCCATAACCAACAATGCAGTTAATTAAAAAAAAATAAGAATAGGAATAAGAAATAAAATTAACAAGTAATTAAAGAGCAGCAGTAAAATAACAATAGCGAGACTATATACAGGGGGGTACCGGTACAGAGTCAAGGTAAGAGGTAATATGTACATTGAGGTAATATGTACATGTAGGTAGAGTTATTAAAGTGACTATGCATATATGATAACAACAAAGAGTAGCAGCGGTTTAAAAAAAGGCGGGGGCAGGCGCCATGCAATAGTCTGGGACGCCACTTGATTAGATGTTCAGGAGTCTTACGGCTTGGGGGTAGAAGCTGTTTAGAAGCCTCTTGGACTTAGACTTAGGCGCTCCGATACCGCTTGCTGTGCGGTAGCAGAGAGAACAGTCTATGACTAGGGTGGCTGGAGTCTGGGCAAAGCTTCCTGCCATCCAGGACCTCTATACCAGGCGATGTCAGAGGAAGGCCCTAAAAATGGTCAAAGTGATGTACTGAGCCATACGCACTACCTCTGTAGTGCCTTGTGGTCGGAAGCCGAGGTATTGCCATACCAGGCAGGGATGCAACCATGGCTCTCGATGGTGCAGCTGTAGAACGTTTTGAGGATCTGAGGACCCATGCCAAATCTTTTCAGTCTCCTGAAGGGGAATAGGTTTTGTCGTGCTCTCTTCACGACTGTCTTTGTGTGCTTGGACCATGTTAGTTTGTTGGTGATGTGGACACCAAGGAACTTGAAGCTCTCAACCTGCTCCACTACAGCCCCATCGATGAGATTGGGGGCGTGCTCAGTCCTCTTTTTCCTGTAGTCCACAATCATCTCCTTTGTCTTGATCACGTTGAGGGAGAGGTTGTTGTCCTGGCACAACACGACCAGGTCTCTGACCTCCTCCCTATAGGCTGTCTCATCGTTGTCGATGATCAGGCCTACCACTGTTGTGCCATCTGCAAACTTAATGAGGGTGTTGAAGTCGTGCCTGGCCCATGCAGTCATGAGTGAACAGGGAAAATAGGAGGGGCCTGAGAACGCACCCCTGAGGGGCCTCTGTGTTGAGGATCAGCGTGGCGGAAATATTGTTACCTACCCTTACCACCTGGGGGAGGCCCGTCAGGATATCCAGGATCCAGTTGCAGAGGGAGGTGTTTAGTCCCAGGGTCCTAAGCTTATTGATGAGCTTTGAGGACACAGTGGTGTTGAACGCTGAGCTTTAGTCAATGAATAGCAATCTCACATAGGTGTTATTTTTGTCCAGGTGGGAAAGGGCAGCGTGGTGTGCAATAGAGATAGCATCATCTGTGGATCTTTTAGGGCGGTATGCAAATTGGAGTGGGTCTAGTGTTTCTGGAATAATAGAGTTGATGTTAGCCATGACCAGCCATTCAAAACACTTCATGGCTACAGATGTGAGTGCTATGGGTCGGTAGTCATTTAGGCAGGTTACCTTAGTGTTCTTGGGCACAGGGACTATGGTGGTCTGCTTAAAACATGTTGGTATTACAGACTCGGACATGGAGAGGTAGAAACTGTCGGTGAAGACACTTGCCAGTTGGTCAGCGCATGCTCGCAGTACACATCCTGGAAATCCGTCTGGCCCTGCAGCCTTGTGAATGTTGACCTATTTAAAGGTCTTACTGACATCAGCTGCGGAGAGCGTTATCACACAATCTTTCGGAACAATTGGTGCTCTCATGCATGTTTTAGTGTTACTTGCCTTGAAGCGAGCATAGAAGTGGTTTAGCTAGTCTGGTAGGCCCGTGTCACTGGGCAGCTCTTGATTTTTCTTCCCTTTGTAGTCTGTAATGGTTTGCAAGCCCTGCCACATCCAACGAGCATCAGAGCCGGTGTATTACAATTCGATCTTAGTCCTGTATTGACGCTGTTTGATGGTTCGTCCGAGAGCAAAGCGCGATTTCTTATAAGCTTCCATGTTAGAGTCCCGCTCCTTGAAAGCGGAAGCTTTAGCCTTTAGCTCCGTGCGGATGTTGCCTGTAATCCATGGCTTCTGGTTGGGGTATGTACGTACGATTACTGTGGAGATGATGTCATTGATGCACTTTATGATGAAGCCAATGACTGATGTGGTGAACTGTACTCCTCAATGCCATCCCGGAATCTCGGAACATATTTCAGTTTGTGCTAGCAAAACAGTCCTGCAGCTTAGCATCTGCTTCACCTGACCACTTGTTTATTGATCAGGTCACTGGTGCTTCCTGCTTAAATTTTGGCTTGTAAGCAGGAATCAGGAGGATAGAATTATTGTCAGATTTGCCAAATGGAGATTGAGGGACAGCTTTGTATGCCTCTCTGTGTGTGGAGTAAAGTTGGTCCAGAGTTTTTTCCCCTCTGGTTGCACATTTAACATCCTGATAGATATTTGGTAAGACCGATTTAAGATCCCTGTATTATAGTCCCCGGCCGCTAGGAGCGCCGCCTCTGTGTGAGCACCTCTGTGTGAGCGTTTTTGTGAGCGTTTTTCTGTTTGCTTATGGTGGAACACAGCTCATTGAGTGAGGTCTTAGTGCCAGGATCAGTCTGTGTTGGTATGTAGACAGCTACGAAAAATACAGATGAAAACTCTCTAGGTAGATAGTGTTGTCTACAGCTTGTCATGAGATGCTCTAACTCAGGCTAAAAAAACCTTGAGAATTCCTTAGATATCGTGCACGAGCTGTTTTTTTAACAAAAATACATAGTCAATCTCCGCTTGTCTTACCAGACGCCGCTGATCATTCATGCCGATAAAGTGTATAACCAGCCATCTGCCTATTGATAATGTCGTCGTTCAGCCACAGATATTACAGTTTTGATAGTTTTTGGTAGTTTAATCTTCCGCGTAGGTCATCAATATTAGTTTCCAATGATTACACATTTGCTAGCAGAATGGGAGGCAGTGGGGGTTTATTTGATCGCCTACAAATTCTCAGATGGCAGCCCGCCCTCTGGCCCCTTTTTCTCCGCCTTCTCTTCATGCAAATGACGGCGATGTTCCTGGGAACGCAGTGTGTCATTCATTTCGGGCTCGTCTAACTCATTAAAGGAAAAAAAGGATTCTGCCAGTTCGTGGTGAGTAATCGCAGTTCTGATGTCCAGAAGTTATTTTTGGTCATAAGAGACGTTAGCAGCAACATTATGTACAGAAAATGTTACAATATAAGTTACAAACAACGCAAAGAAACGAACAAAAAAACACAATAGGAAAGGAACATGTAAAACGTCAGCCTTCTTCTCCAGCGCCATCTTAGTGGATGTACAGTTGAAGTTGAAGTTTACATACACTTAGGTTGGAGTCATTAAAACTAGTTTTTCAACCAATCCACACATTTCTTCTTAACAAACTATAGTTTTGGCAAGTCAGTTAGGACATATACTTTGTGCGTGACACAAGTAATTTTTCCAACAATTGTATACAGAGAGATTATTGCACTTATAATTCATTGTATCACAATTCCAGTGGGTCAGAATTTTGCATACACTTTTGTTGACAGTGGCTTTAAACAGCTTGGAAAATTCTAGAAAATTATGTCATGGCTTTAGAAGCTTCTGGTAGGCTAATTGACATCATTTGAGTCAATTGGAGGTGTACCTGTGGATGTATTTCAAGGCCTACCTTCAAACTGGGGCGGCAGCGTAGCCTAGTGGTTAAAGCGTTGTACTAGTAACCGAAAGGTTGCAAGTTCAAATCCCCGAGCTGACAAGGTACAAATCTGTCGTTCTGCCCCTGAACAGGCACTGTTCCTAGGCCGTCATTGAAAATAAGAATTTGTTCAGGTTAACTGACTTGCCTAGTAAAATTAAAAAAATTTTTTTTAAACTCAGTGCCTCTTTGCTTGACATCAATGGAAAATCAAAAGAAATCAGCCAAGACCTTAGAAAAAAATGTAGACCTCCACAAGTCTGAATCATCCTTGGGCGCAATTTCCAAACGCCTGAAGGTACCATGTTCATCTGTACAAACAACAGTACGCAAGTATAAACACCATGGGACCTCACAGCCATCATACTGCTCAGGAACGAGACGCGTTCTGTCTCCTAGAGATGAAAATTTCGTGTGAAAAGTGAAAATCGATCCTAGAACAACAGCAAATGACCTTGTGAAGATGCTGGAGGAAATAGGTACAAAAGTATCTTTATCCACAGTAAAATTAGTCCTATATCGACATAACGTGAAAAGCCGCTCAGCAAGGAAGAACCAAAACCACCATAAAAAAGCCAGAATACAGTTTTCAACTGCATATGGGGACAAAGATCATATTTTTGGGAGAAATATCCTCTGGTCTGATGAAACAAAAATAGAACTGCCATAATGACCATCGTTATGTTTGGAGAAAAAATGGGGAGGCTTGCAAGCTGAAGAACACCATCCCAACCGTGAAGCACGGGGGTGGCAGCATCATGTTGTGGGGTTGCTTTGCTGCAGGAGGGCCTGGTGCTCTTCACAAAATAGATTGCATCATGAGGAAAGAAAATGATGTGGATATTTTGAAGCAACATCTCAAGACATCAGTCAGGAAGTTAACGCTTGGTCACAAATGGGTCTTCCAAATGGACAATGACCCCAATCATACTTCCAAAGTTGTGGCAAAATGGCTTAAGGATAACAAAGTCAAGGTATCGGAGTGGCCATCACAACAAAGCCCTGACCTCAATCTCATAAAAAAATGTGTGGGCAGAACTGAAAAAGCTTGTGCGAGCAAGGAGGCCTACAAACCTGACTCAGTTACACCAGCTCTGGCAGGAGGAATGGGCCAACATTCCCCCAATTTATTGTGGGAAGCTTGTGGAAGGCTACCCGAAATGTTTGACAAAAGTTAAGCAATTTAAATGCAACGCTACCAAATACTAATGGAGTGTATGTAAACGTCTGACCCACTGGGAATGTGATGAAATAAATAACAGATGAAATAAATCATTCTCTCTGCTATTATTCTGACATTTCACATTCTTAAAATAAAGTGGTGATCCTAACGGACCTAAAACAGGGAATTTCTAATTGGATTATACATCAGGATTTGTGAAAACGTGAGTTTAAATGTATATGGCTAAGGTGTATGTAAACTTCCGACTTCAACTGAACATGTGATGGCTTGACAAAGTATATGAGGCTGCCATTTCTTCTGAGAGACTCAAATGCAGTGCCACTAGATGTTTGCCAGGTTGTTGGGGTGTTGGTGCTGTTGGCGAGGCTAGGGGGTTTCAACATATCTCTTCCATGGCAATATTCATGACACACAACATAATGTGTTGCTTTTGGGTCCTTCATATTTTTTACAAATGTTTATTTCCATTGCTCTACAAACCCTGTTTCATTGTCTTGTCAAAATCTCTGCAGACATTACCGCAAAGTAGCGACGTGCCCCAAAGATCACGGAGGCCTGATGCTCCAACACGTTTCCAGCCTTTACCTTTATTAGAATCAAATAAAAGTCATAAAGTCATAAAGTGAAGGAAGGTGTCATTGCTTACCATGTAGTAGACAGTCTCTATCATTACACATCACTGGGTGATTTTACGAAGACCACCATCTTCTCGAGGACCATACATGAATTTACATGAATTAACATTCCCAGATCCTTCATTTAATGCTTGCTTATCTCATCTCATATTAAAAAATGTAAACCTTTTGTTCTGAAGCCATGACTTTAAAAGACACACTAAGATGAAGTGGTGAAGATTTAACCAAATTTAAACAACTGATGATTCAATCAAGACAAGGCAATGTAATCTGACCACCTCCATTTTAACATACACATCACAGTAGAACTGTAACAAATTATTAAGGATATTAATATTTAACTAGGAAAGTCAGATAAGAACAAATTCTTCTGTACAATGATGGCCTACCGGGGAACTGCAGGTTAACTGCATTGTTCAGGGTCAGAACAACAGATTTTTACCTTGTCAGCTCAGGGATTCGATACATCAACCTTTCAGTTACTGGCCCAACGCTCTAACCACTAGGCTACCTGCCGTCCCTGAAGATCTCATTATAACCCTGGGCTCCAGTTTGTAAAGTGAACCTGATATTACAAAGTTGATCCTAATGAATATGAATCAGATTCATATTCCAGTCAGATGTACATAAACCGCCTTCCACAGAACCAATTCAAATTCCTCATGAACAAACTCAATGACTGTCTGTTGGCCTCTGCAGACTGCCAAAGATAATAATTACATTAATTATACCATATGATCTTTATAGTATATCAAGATATAAGATGGGTTGTGAGCATAAAGACACATTTTCGTTCTTTGCAAGTTAATGGACAATAAAACATTTTTCTTCTTCTAAGATAAAGGCAGCAGCACAAAAAGCAGGAATGGAATAACGAATGATGGCGATGTACTTTGAATTAAATGTTTTTTCTCTCCCCCAGTGGAAGATTATTATCACACAGTTGTTTCTTATTATGTGGCTCAGTGGACCCTCACATTAGCAAGCACTCTGAACAGCATTCAGTAATAGCTACAGTGTTCAGTAGCAGCTACACAGCGTTAAGTAGAAGCTACACAGCATTAAGTAGCAGTTACACCGCGTTCAGTAGCAGCTACACAGCGTTAAGTAGCAGCTACACAGCGTTCAGTAGCAGCTACACAGCGTTAAGTAGCAGCTACACAGCGTTAAGTAGCTGTTACACAGCGTTCAGTAGCTGTTGCACAGCGTTCAGTAGCAGTTACACAGCGTTCAGTAGCTGTTACACAGCGTTCAGTAGCTGTTGCAGAGCGTTCAGTAGCTGTTACACAGCGTTCAGTAGCTGTTGCACAGCGTTCAGTAGCTGTTACACAGCGTTCAGTACCAGTTACACAGCGTTCAGTAGCTGTTACACAGCGTTCAGTAGCTGTTGCACAGCGTTCAGTAGCTGTTACACAGCGTTCAGTAGCAGTTACACAGCGTTCAGTAGCTGTTACACAGCGTTCAGTAGCTGTTGCACAGCGTTCAGTAGCAGTTACACAGCGTTCAGTAGCTGTTACACAGCGTTCAGTAGCTGTTGCACAGCGTTCAGTAGCTGTTACACAGCGTTCAGTAGCAGTTACACAGCGTTCAGTAGCTGTTGCACAGCGTTCAGTAGCAGTTACACAGCGTTCAGTAGCTGTTGCACAGCGTTCAGTAGCAGTTACACAGCGTTCAGTAGCTGTTGCACAGCGTTAAGTAGCTGTTGCACAGCGTTCAGTAGCTGTTACACAGCGTTCAGTAGCTGTTACACAGCGTTCAGTAGCTGTTGCACAGCATTCAGTAGCTGTTGCACAGCGTTCAGTAGCAGTTACACAGCGTTCAGTAGCAGTTACACAGCGTTCAGTAGCAGTTACACAGCGTTCAGTAGCTGTTGCACAGCGTTCAGTAGCAGTTACACAGCGTTCAGTAGCTGTTACACAGCGTTCAGTAGCTGTTGCACAGCGTTCAGTAGCTGTTGCACAGCGTTCAGTAGCAGTTACACAGCGTTCAGTAGCTGTTACACAGCGTTCAGTAGCTGTTGCACAGCGTTCAGTAGCAGTTACACAGCGTTCAGTAGCTGTTGCACAGCGTTCAGTAGCAGTTACACAGCGTTCAGTAGCTGTTACACAGCGTTCAGTAGCTGTTACACAGCGTTCAGTAGCTGTTGCACAGCGTTCAGTAGCTGTTGCACAGCGTTCAGTAGCAGTTACACAGCGTTCAGTAGCAGTTACACAGCGTTCAGTAGCTGTTACACAGCGTTCAGTAGCTGTTGCACAGCGTTCAGTAGCAGTTACACAGCGTTCAGTAGCTGTTACACAGCGTTCAGTAGCTGTTGCACAGCGTTCAGTAGTAGTTACACAGCGTTCAGTAGCTGTTGCACAGCGTTCAGTAGCAGTTACACAGCGTTCAGTAGCTGTTACACAGCGTTCAGTAGCTGTTACACAGCATTAAGTAACAGTTACACAGCGTTCAGTAGCAGCAAAACAGCGTTCAGTGGCAGCTACAGTGGTCATTAGCAGCTACAGCATTCAGTAGCAGCTACAACGTTCATTAGCAGCTACAACGTAGGTGCACAGGTTGTGAGATTTGATTTTGTAATCAAGGTGACTGACAGTGACACCTTTTATACCGTCTTGCACGTCTTGCACGTCTTGCCTGCATCTAGCTGATTAGGGTGTAATCATTAGTCCAACAGTTGCAAATGAGAGTTTCTATTGGACAATTTCAAGTATGTTTATCCCTGTTTTGTACTGTTTGTTTCCGTTAAAGTAACAGAACCGGCGGAATGAATACACCCCTGATCACACGCGAACACAGTTCACATTCATAGCAGCCACATACAAACAGCATGATCTCTTTTATCATTGTAATTCCTTCTCGCATCTACGCGCACTCCTCCCCTCTCACCCTTTCCCTTTGCTTGTGGACTTCAGTGCATAACACATCAGCTGTCTGTGACCAGGCAAAAACCTTTCAAAGCCAAACCATCATAACCGCTAACAGCTACTCACCACCTTTTATGCACTGCAGTGCTAGCTAGCTGTATCTTATGCTTTCAGGACTAGATTCATTCTTTGATCCATTTTAATTACTGTGCATGTCTATGGAAGGGGGTGAGAACCATGTTTTGAAGTCAATGTAGCCAGAGGAGAATGGAAACTAGCTTTCCTCTGGCTATGCCATGGTTCTACCCTACAGAGTGTTGCTGAGGCTACTGTAGACCTTTACTGAAAACAGTGTTTTAATCAAATATTCGGTGACCTGCTTTAGTATAGCTTTATCTAAAAACTATAGCTTTTTTAATGTTTTACTATTTTTATTTTTATGAAATTCACTGAGGAAGATGGGCCTCCCCTTCATCCTCTAAGAAGCCTCCACTGGTGTACGCCTCAGCAGCCCACAGCACTCTAATACATACATATGGGAACAGCATATTAGTCTGTGAGGTAAGTCGAATGGAGAAACCCACTGATCCATGTACAAAAGTTGCTTTGATTAAATCCTAATATGCATATTTTGGATCCTCTTGAGTAGAATAGACAAATAGACGTACTTCACATTGTGTTGGCTTCCACCAGATGGCCCTCTTTCACACGTTCTCTCTGACTTTGTGAAAAATGCTGATTAATGCAAAGAGATCCTAGCCTTCTCCCAGTGTGTGTGTGTTTTTGTGTGTGTGTGTGTGTGTGTGTGTGCGTGCGTGTGAGTGCCCACCTCCCAGCAGCTCGCCCTTTGTTAATTGCTTCCATCCTCCGCTGAAATAAGAGGCTCCTGTTGAGCCCTGCACCACTATGTTCTCACTCTAGTGGCAAGGTCTGGTGTGAGGAGTAGTGGTTTGGGGAGAGGGGTGAGAATAGGGGAATGGAAAGAGTGCAAGAGAGAGGGAGAGAGAGAGGGGGAGGGAGAGAGCGTGAAAGGGAGATAGAGAAGGAGGGAGGGAAATAAAAAGAGAGAAAGAGTGAGAAAGAGAAAAGTTGAGATAGAAAAATCATTTTGAGTGACTGTGTGGCTCCTTCAGCCCACAAGGTAACCAAAGCCTTGTTTAGACACTGCTGCACAGGAAGCCTGTTTCTGAAGTAATTGTTGTTACAGGAACATAGGATTAGTTCCAAATGGCACCCTATTCCCTATAAAGTGCACTACTTTTGACCAGATCACTTATGGGGTGCACCAAATAGGGCATAGGGTGCAATTCTGGACGCACACCTAGAGAGCTGCTAGCTAGCTACCCACTGGACTGGACACAGATATCAGTTCAACATGTCGTTAGAGATTTACATTTGGTTGAGTTGTCAACTAACATGAATTCATGGTGAAATCAACAACAAATATCACCATGTATTGTATATAGGTTAAGAGTTTGGTAAAGAAAAATCAGAAATATCCTTAGGTAGATAGATGACTGTGCAAATCCAATCAGTTTTCCACGTTAATTCAACATCATCACATACTGTCGTTTCTTTTGGCTTGAAATGACGTGGAATCAATGTTGATTCAACCATTTTTTGCCCAGTGGGTAGCTTCCTGCTGAGTCAGTCATGTTCAAGTTCATACAGCTAGACAATTAACTTCCTCGTTAAACGGTTCCTTCAGAGTGAATGTTACCCTCGTTACACAGTTCCTTCAGAGTGAATGTTACCATAATTAAACGCTTCTTTGGAAATTCATTTTACACTCATTAAATAGTTCCTTCAGAGTGAATGTTACCCACGGTAAACAGTTCCTTCAGAGTGAATGTTACCCTCGTTACACGGTTCCTTCAGAGTGAATGTTACCCTCGTTACACAGTTCCTTCAGAGTGAATGTTACCCTCGTTAAACGGTTCCTTCAGAGTGAATGTTACCGTCATTATATGGTTCCTTCAGAGTGAATGTTACCCTCATTAAACGGTTCCTTCAGAGTGAATGTTACCCTTGTTAGAGTGAATGTTACCATAATTAAACGTTCCTTCAAAGTGAATGTTACCCTCATTAAATAGTTCCTTCAGAGTGAATCCTTCAGTTCCTTCAGAGTGAATGTTACCCTCGTTAAACGGTTCCTTCAGAGTGAATGTTACCCTCGTTAAACGGTTCCTACAGAGTGAATGTTACCCTCGTTAAACGGTTCCTTCAGAGTGAATGTTACCCTCGTTAAACGGTTCCTTCAGAGTGAATGTTACCCTCGTTAAACGGTTCCTTCAGAGTGAATGTTACCCTCGTTAAACGGTTCCTTCAGAGTGAATGTTACCATAATTTACCCTCGTTAAACGGTTCCTTCAGAGTGAATGTTACCTCGTTAAACGGTTCCTTCAGAGTGAATGTTACCCTCGTTAAACGGTTCCTTCAGAGTGAATGGAAATTCATTTTACACTCGTTAAATAGTTCCTTCAGAGTGAATGTTACCCACGGTAAACGGTTCCTTCAGAGTGAATGTTACCCTCGTTACACGGTTCCTTCAGAGTGAATGTTACCCTCGTTAAACGGTTCCTTCAGAGTGAATGTTACCCTCGTTAAACGGTTCCTTCAGAGTGAATGTTACCGTCATTATATGGTTCCTTCAGAGTAAATGTTACCCACGGTAAATGGTTCCTTCAGAGTGAATGTTACCCTCGTTAAACGGTTCCTTCAGAGTGAATGTTACCCACGGTAAAGGGTTCCTTCAGAGTGAATGTTACCCTCGTTAAACGGTTCCTTCAGAGTGAATGTTACCCTCGTTAAACGGTTCCTTCAGAGTGAATGTTACCGTCGTTATATGGTTCCTTCAGAGTGAATGTTACCCACTGTAAATGGTTCCTTCAGAGTGAATGTTACCCTCGTTAAACGGTTCCTTCAGAGTGAATGTTACCCACGGTAAATGGTTCCTTCAGAGTGAATGTTACCCTCGTTAAACGGTTCCTTCAGAGTGAATGTTACCCACTGTAAATGGTTCCTTAACAGGCTCACTACACCGCTCGCATCGCGTGTGCATGTGTTACAAAATAAATGTAGAAATCTATATTATTCAATTACTGCTCCAACACTGCTCGCGAGCGTCTGTGTTGCCAAGGGCTAAAATAGAAGTCAGTTCTATTTCTGACGCAGATCGCGCTGCAAGTCCTGCCTCTTCCATCTCTTCATTGGTTTATAGAAGCAGGTACCCACATGCCATCTCCTCATTAGTTATACCTACGTGGGTTACTGAAAGACAAATGAGGTCGGTGGAGGTAATGGACCTAATTTATGAAAGTTGCCAATCACAATATAAAGTCAAGTGAAGAAAAAGCCTAGAAGGAGAGATGACTAGAAACGATTCGATTGACCGTTTTATGTGTGGATTAATTGTCGGAGTAGAGGACCTTGTTTCAGGCAAAATAACAACTCAATGTTTATATCCCAGGACAAATTAGCTAACAACAGCAAGCTAGCTAGCTAAATTGCCGTAAAGGTTTAATGCTTTTTGACCTGTCCCCAAATGAATGTAATTCGTTCAGAGTTTGTTTTTATATTTTAACCTGCGTGTCGTGACCTCGTTTGGTGTAGGGGACAAAATAAATGTATGCACAATGGCGCACGAGCGCAGCCGGTTTGGGTTCCGTGTCAGAGTGAATGTTACCCTCGTTAAGCGGTTCTTTGGAAATGAATTTTACCCCCATTAAATGGTTCTTTCAGAGTGAATAGTCATCTCGTTAAACGTTTCCTTCAGAGTGAACATTCCTCTCGTTAAACGGTTCCTTCCTTAAAATGCCCCTCACATTTGGAACCTGCATGCACAGTTGGAAATTAAACCTTTGTAGTGTTGACGCGTCTTTCTCGCTGACTGCATTTGCAATTACAGTAGACTCATATTCCAGAGGAGGGGGTGGGGGGTATTAAGGACTCACACAGCTAAGGCAAGGAAAGACAGAATTAAAACCCTGCCATACCAGGAAGACAGACAACGAGAATAAATAAAAATGTCCTTTCCCCTCAGGATTTGAAACAAAGTTCAATCATTGTGTTAATTATGGTCCATTCCAGTGTTGATATCGCATCTGTCAGTTAGGATCCAATCAACCACCTCCCATGCAACGTGACTGTTGAGAGCTGATCAACATTGGATGTGTGTCTCCCTTCACTTTTTAAATGAGATCATTTGTTTTCTGAAATCAATCTGCATTACAAATGATTAGATGCTATGATTATTTTAACAATTATACCATGCAGCTCAATTAGCATAATGCATTTTCTTCCAGCTTATATCTCCCTGTTTTGTTCTAATAGTAAACATATCCATGTTACTATATGTATTCAATCTTAATGCTCACTAGTTATGCAGCCATATATAGTATTCTGAATTGTGGGGCTCCTTTCTGGGTGCCTTATTAAACTGGGATAATTACTCAGAAAGTAGCATTTAAATTGCTTGTACACCTGTTCTTATACCGTAGTTACAAAGGCAAGATTTTGTCATATCTTATCATTATTGCTAAAATGTTAGACGCTCATTGAACAGGACTAGTGTTAATTTGTTTCCACAATACTGCACACACACACACACACACACACACACACACACACACACACACACACACACACACACACACACACACACACACACACACACATTTGTGTGCTGCTTCAGTGGTGATTTTCCCAGCGAGCTACAATGAGTGGTGACCATATGTCTCCCACTGGTCTGTGAGGGTTTGTGTGTCTCCCACTGAGCTTGGAGAGGAGGGGTGTTCAGCAGGTATTCAGATGCCCACTCTCTCCAGAGCTGCCTCCTGTCTCTCCCTGATCACACGAGGGGAAAACATAATTAGACAAAAAATATTTGACCGTGAGCAAGGAGAAGAAAATACTGTGAGAACTAGCTCCCCATCCAACATCTGTGGCCCTGTGTAGCAGAGCCTCTAGAATATGCCTGGGGATTTCCTTTGAGTAGCTATATCAATCAATTAGTCTTGGCACAGACGTCTATTCCACATTGGTTCAATGTAATTTCATTGACATTTTGTGGAAACAATGTTGATTCAACCAGTGTGTGCCCAGTGGGAAAGGGTGTCCCAAATGGCACCCTATTCCCTTTAAAATGCATGCCCTTTGGGTGCTGGTCAAACGGGGTGCACTCTAAAGACAATAGGTTTCCATTTGGGACAGACAAATTATCAGGTGATTGGGTAGACTGAGTGAGTGTCTAATTCCATTAAAAGACTGTTCATCAACAGTGTAACCATGATTTCTCACACACTGTGGACTAATGTTTTAGGGGCCAACACCATAGCAATGACAGGTCCATATATTGGGAGTCTGGTGAGAAAGAGACCTTGTGAAAGGTGTAGCCTACCACCGATGCAGTATACAGTGTCTTCAGAAACTATTCAAACCCCTTGACTTTTTCCACATTTTGTTGTATTACAGCCTGAATTTAAAATGAAGTTAATTGAGATTTTGTCACTGGCCTACACACCATACCCCATCATGTCAAAGTGGAATAATTTTTGTATTTTTTTAATGAAAAGCTGAACTGTCTTGAGTCAATAAGTATTTAACTCTTTTGTTGTGGCGAGCGTAAGCAAGTTCAAATCAAAATGCATTTGTCACACGCGCCGAATACAACAGGTGAAAAACTTACTTTACAAGTCCATTACCAACAATGCAGTTCACGAAAGAGTTAAGAACATTTTGACCAAATAAACAAAAGTAAAAAAGAAAAGAAAAAGTAACACAATAAAACAACAAGAACGAGGCTATATGCAGGGGGTACTGGTACTGAGTCAATTTGCCGGTATACGGGTTAGTCAAGGTCATTTGTACATGTAGGTAGGGGTAAAGTGACTACGCATAGATAATAAACAGCGAGTAGCAGCAGTGTAAAATAGGAGATAGCCCGGGTGGCTATTTGATTAATTGTTCAGCAGACTTATGGCTTGGGGGTAGAAGCTGTTGAGGAGGCTTTTGGTCCTAGACTTGGCGCTCTGTTACCACTTGCCTCTGATACCGTCTTGGACAGGCCTGGGCAACTCCAGTCCTCAGGGGCCTGATTGGTGTCACACTTTTGCCCCAGCCCCAGCTTACACACCTGACTCCAATAATCAACGAATCACGATCTTCAGTTAAAAATGCAATTAGTTTAAATCAGCTGTGTTTGCTAGGGATGGGGGAAACGTGTGACACCAATCAGATCCCCAAGGACTGGAATTGCCCAGGCATGTATATAGGTCCTAGATGACAGGAAGCTTGGCCCCAGTGATGTACGCACGGCCCTCTGTAGAGCCTTACGGTCAGATGCCGAGCAGTTGCCATACCAGGCAGCGATGCAACCAGTCAGGATGCTCTTGATGGTGCGCTGTAGAACTTTTTAAGGATCTGGGGATCCATGACAAATCTTTTCAGTCTCCTGAGAGGGAAAATATGTTGTCGTGCCCTCTTCATGACTGTCTTGGTGTGTTTGGACCATGTTAGTTTGTTGGTGATGTGGACACTAAGGAACTTGAAACTCTCAGGAGTAATATTTGCTTCACAAGTCACATGATAAGTTGCATGGACTCTGTGTGCAATAATAATGTTTAACATGATTTTTGAATGACTATCTCATCTCTGTACCCCAAACATATAATTATCTGTAAGGTCCTTCAGTCGAGCAGTGAATTTCAAAGACATATTCAATCACAAAGACCAGGTTTTCCAATGCCTCGCTTTAAAAGGGAACCTATAATAACAAAATCAAAAAGCTGACATTGAATATCCCTTTTAGCAGTTATTAATTACACTCTGTATTGTGTATCAACATACCCAGTTGCTTAAAAGATGTTTATTTTTATTTTTTATTTCACCTTTATTTAACCAGGCCGGTAAGTTCTCATTTATAACTGCGACCTGGCCAAGATAAGGCAAAGCAGTGCGACAAAAACAACGACACAGAGTTACACATTTGATAAACAAAAGTACAGTCAATAACACAATAGAAAAATCTGTATACAGTGTGTGCAAATGAAGTAAGGAGGTAAGGCAATAAATAGGCCATAGTGGCGAATTAATTACAGTTTAGCAATTAACACTGGAGTGATAGATGTGCAGATGAGGATGTGCAAGTAGAAATACTGGTGTGCAGAAGAGTAGAAAAACAAAAACAAATATGGGATGAGGTAGGTAGTTGGTTGGATGGGCTATTTACAGATGGGCTGTGTACAGCTGCAGCGATCGGTGAGCTGCTCTGACAGCTGACGCTTAAAGTTAGTGAGGGAGATATGTGTTTCCAGCTTCAGTGATTTTTGCAATTCATTCTAGTCATTGGCAGCAGAGAACTGGAAGGAAAGGCGGATATGTAGCGAGGATCAGCCAACGAGAGCATACAGGTCACAGGGGTGGGTAGTATATGGGGCTTTGGTGACAAAACTGATGGCACTGTGATAGACTGCATCCAATTTGCTAAGTAGAGTGTTGGAGGCTATTTTGTAAATGACATCACTGAAGTCAAGGATCGGTAGAATGGTCAGTTTTACAAGGCAGCGTGATTGAAGGAGGCTTTGTTGCGAAATAGGAAGCCGATTCTAGATTTAATTTTGGATTGGAGATGCTTAATATGAGTCTGGAAGGAGAGCTTACAGTCTAGCCAGACACCTAGGTAGTATTTATAGTTGTCTACATATTCTAAGTCAGAACCGTCCAGACTAGTGATGCTAGTCGTGCGGGTGGGTGCAGGCAGCGATCGGTTGAAGAGCATGCATTTAAGAGCAGTTGGAGGCCATGGAAGGAGTGTTGTATGGCATTGAAGCTCATTTGGAGGTTTGTTAATGTCCAAAGAAGGGCCAGACGAATGGTGTCGTCTGCGTAGAGGTGGATCAAAGAATCACCCGCAGCAAGAGTGACATCATTGATATATACAGAGAAAATAGTCTGCCCGAGGAATGAACCCTGTGGCACCCCCATAGAGACTGCCAGAGGTCCGGACAACAGGCCCTCCGATTTGACACACTGAACTCTTTCTGAGAAGTAGTTGGTGAACCAGGCGAGGCAGTCATTAGAGAAACCAAGTCTGTTGAGTCTGCTGATAAGAATACAGTGATTGACATACGTCCTCCCTAACTCAGTTGCCTGAGAGGAAGGAAACCGCTCATGGATTTCACCAAGAGGCCAATGGTGAATGTAAAACAGCTACAGATGGCTGCGATAGGAAAAAAAATTAGGGATAGATCAACAACGTTGTAGTTACTCCACAACACTAACCTAATTAACAGATTGAAAAGAAGGAAGCCTGTATAAAAAAATATACTCCTATTGACAACAAGGCACTAAAGTAACACTATAAAAAATGTGGCAATGCACATTTATGTCCTGAATACAAAGTGTTATGTTTGGGGAAAATGAAATACAACACATTACTGAGTACCACTCTTCATATTTTCAAGCATTGTGTTGGCTGCATCATGTTATGGGCATGCTTGTAATCATTAAGTACTGGGGAGTTTTTCAGTATAAAATATGTATGGAATGGAGCTAAGCACATTCAAAATTCTAGAAGAAAACTGGTTCCATCTGTTTTCCACCAGACACTGGGAGATGAAATCACCTTTCAGCAGGACAGTAACGTTAAACACAAGGCCAAATACATACACTGGTGTTGCTTACCAAGTTGACATTGAATGTTCTGGAATGGCCTAGTTACAGTTTTGACTTAAATCGGCTTGAAATTCTATGGTAAGAAAAATGACTGGTGATCAACTGCCAACGGTCTGTTGCCATACCAGGCAGTTATGCAACCAGCTAAGCACATTCAAAATTCTAGAAGAAAACTGGTTCCATCTGTTTTCCACCAGACACTGGGAGATGAAATCACCTTTCAGCAGGACAGTAACGTTAAACACAAGGCCAAATACATACACTGGTGTTGCTTACCAAGTTGACATTGAATGTTCTGGAATGGCCTAGTTACAGTTTTGACTTAAATCGGCTTGAAATTCTATGGTAAGACTTGAAAATGACTGCCTAGCAATGATCAACTGCCAACGGTCGGATACCGAGCAGTTGCCATACCAGGCAGTTATGCAACCAGTCTGGAAGGATGCTCTCGATGGTGCAGCTGTAGAACCTTTTGAGGATCTGAGGACCCATGTCAAATCTTTTCAGTCTCCTGAGGGGGAATAGGTTTTGTCGTGCCCTCTTCATGACTGTCTTTGTGTAATTGGACCATGTTAGTTTGTTGGGGATGTGGACAACAAGGAACGTGAAGCTCTCAACCTGCTCCACTGCAGACAGGTCAATGAGAATCATCTCCTTTGTCTTGATCACTTTGAGGGAGAGGTTGTTGTCCCGGCACCAAACGGCCAGGTCTCTGACCTCCTCCCTATAGGCTGTCTCATCGTTGTCGGTGATCAGGCCTACCACTGTTGTGCCATCGGCAAATTTAATGATGGTGTTGGAGTTGTGCCTGGCCGTGCAGTCATGAGTGAACAGGGAGTACAGGAGGGGATGGGATTGCACCCCTGAGGGGCCCCTGTGTTGAGGATCAGCGTGGCGAATGTGTTGTTACCTACCATTACCACCTGGAGGCAGCCCGTGAGGAAGTCCAGGATCCAGTTGCAGAGGGAAGTGTTTACTCCCAGGGTCTTAAGCTTATTGGTGAGCTTTGAGGGCTCTTTGGTGTTGAACACTGAGCTGTAGTCAATGAATAGCATTGTCACATAGGTGTTCCTTTTGTCCAGGTGGGAAAGGGCAGTGTGGAGTGGAATGGAGATTACATCATCTGTGGATCTGTTGGGGCGGTATGCATTTCGGAGTGGGTCTAGGGTTTCTGGGATGATGGTGTTAGTGTGAGCCATGACCAGCCTTTCAAGGCTCCTCATGGCTACAGACGTGAGTGCTACGGGTCGGTAGCCGATTAGGCTGATTACCTTAGTGTTCTTGGGCACAGGGACTATGGTGGTCTGCTTAAAACATGTTGGTATTACAGACTCGGTCAGGGAGGGGTAAAACATTTCTGTGAAGACTCTTGCCAGTTGGTCAGCGCATGCTCGCAGTACACGTCCTGGTAAACCATCTGGCCCTGCGGCCTTGGTGAATTTTTACCTGTTTAAAGGTCTAACTTACACCGGCTGCGGAGAGTGTGATCACACAGTCTTTCGGAACAGCTGGTGCTCTCATGGATGTTTCAGTGTTACTTGCCTCAAAGCGAGCATAGAAGTAGTTTAGCTAGTCTTTTAGGCTCGTGTCACTGGGCAGCTCTCGACTGTGCTCCCCCTTGTAGTCTGTAATGGTTTGCGAGCACTGCCACATTCGACGAGCGTCACAGCCGGTGTAGTACGATTCAATCTTAGTCCTGTATCAATGCTTTGCCTGTTTCATGGTTCTTCGGAAGGTATAGTGGGATTTCTTATAAGCTTCCGGGTTAGAGTCCTGCTCCTTGAAAGCGGCAGCTCTAGCCTTTAGCTCAGTGCGGATGCTGCCTGTAATCCATGGCTTCTGGTTGGGCTATGTACGTACGGTCTCTGTGGGGACAACGTCATCGATGCACTTATTGATGAAGCCAATGACTGATGTGGTGTATTCCTCAATGCCATTGGAGGAATCCCGGAACATATTCCAGTCTGTGCTAGCAAAACAGTCCTCTAGCTTAGCATCTGTTTCATTTGACCACTTTTTTATTGGTCTAGTCACTGGTGCTTACTGCTGATAGAAATTTGGTAAAACAGATTTACTAGGATTAGATTTACAGGGTGAGCTATTTCTTGTTTGCTTATGGCGGAGTACAGCTCATTGTCTTACCAGACGCCCCTGTTCTATCTTGCCGGTACATCGTATAACCAGCCAGCTGTATGTTGATATAGTCGTCATTCGGCCACGACTCTGTGAAGCATAAGATGTTACAATTTTAAATGTCCCGTTGGTCGTTTAATCTTACGCATAATTGGTTGATTTTATTGTCCAAAGATGGCATGTTTGCTAGCAGAATGGAGGAAAGTGGGGGTTTATTCGATCACCTGTGAATTCTCAGAAGGCTTTCTTTCTCTGCCTCCTCTTCATGTAGATCACAGGATCGGGGCCTGTTCCCGAGGAAGCAGTGCATCCTTCGCGTCATGCTTGTCAGGGTTGTGGAAGGAAAAAGAGGATCCTGATAGTCCATAGTGAGTAATCGCAGTCCTGATGTCTAGAAGTTATTTTCGGTCATAAGAGACGGTAGCGGCAAAATTATGTACAAAATAAGTAAAAAACGAAGTTACAAACAACGCAAATAAGAGAACAAAAAAACACAATTGGCTGGGTGCACATAAAACGTCTGCCATCTTCTCCGGCGCCATTTTACACCATTTGAACTCTTTGGCCTGAATGCCAAGTGTCACATCTGGAAGAAACCTTGCACCATCCCTACGCTACAAGATTGGCACACATGTATTTGGGGAGTTTCTCCCATTCTTCTCTTCAAATCCTCTCAAGATCTGTCAGATTGGATGGAGAGCGTTGCTGCACAGCTATTTTCAGGTCTTTCCAGAGAGATGTTCAGGTTCAAATCTGGGCTCTGGCAGGGCCACTCAAGTACATTCACAGACAGTTCCCGAAGCCACTCCTGCATTGTCTTGGCTGTGTGCTTAGGGTCGTTGTCCTGTTGAAAGTTGAACTTCGCCCCCAGTCCGAGGCCCTGAGCACACGGAAGCAGGTTTTCATCAAGGTTCTCTCTGTAATTTGCTCCGTTTATCTTTGCCTCGATACTGACTAGTCTCCCAGTCCCTTCCACTGAAAAACATCCCCACAGCATGATGCTGCCACCACCATGTTTCACCGTAGGGATGGTGCAAATCTTTCAATGATAAATGCGAATACGACCATCACCCCTGGTGAGACAAAACCGCGACTCGTCACTGAAGAACACTTTTTGCCAGTCCTGTCTGGTCCAGCGACAGTGGGTTTGTGCCCATAGGCGACGTTGTTGCAGGTGAGGTCTGGTGAAGACCTGCCTTACAACAGGCCTACAAGCCTTCAGTCCAGCCTCTCTCAGCCTATTGCGGACAGTCTGAGCACTGATGGAGTGATTGTGCGTTCCTGGTGTAACTCGGGCAGTTGTTGTTGTCCTGTACCTGTCCCGCAGGTGTGATGTTCGGATGTACTGATCTTGAGCAGGTGTTGTTACACGTGATCTGCCACTGCGAGGACGATCGGCTGTTTATTTATTTCCCTGGCCACATCTGCAGTCCTCATGCCTAAGGCACATTCACACAGGTGATCAGGGACCCTGGGTGTATTTCTTTTGGTGTTTCTCAGAGTCAGTAGAAAGGCCTCTTTTAGTGTCCTAATTTTTCATAATTGTGACCTTAATTGCCTACCGTCTGTAAGCTGTTAGTGTCTTAACGACCGTTCCACAGGTGCATGTTCATTAATTGTTTACGGTTCATTGAACAAGCATGGGAAACCGTGTTTAAACCATTTCCAATGAAGATCTGTGAAGTTATTAGGATTTCTATGAATTATCTTTGAAAGACAAGGTTCTGAAAAAGATACTTTTTTGTTGTTGTTGTTGTTGCTGAGTTTATATATTTGTGCCACTTCAATTTGTGGCACAACGTATGAATAGGCACTGATGAAAGGGCACAATTTCATAATTCTCAGTCTGGGTCTGGTCTCCTGAACTGCGTGGGTTGGTGTGTGTGTGTATGTGTGTGAACCTACATATCTAGCAGAACTGTTTCTGCATTACCAGCCCTGCAACCCCAGCATTATATATGGCTCCCTTCAGAACCCAGGGGGCTCATTAGGGATGTCCATTGTTCATTTACTGGAATATTTTTTATTATTGTGATCAGTGAATATGTTATGTCCCCCAATTTCAGCAGCAATCCTCGTTTGGCCCATGGCCTATGGCCTCTCTCTCTCTCTCTCTCTCTCTCTCTCTCTCTCTCTCTCTCTCTCTCTCTCTCTCTCTCTCTCTCTCTCTCTCTCTCTCTCTCTCTCTCTCTCTCTCTCTCTCTCTCTCTCTCTCTCTCTCTCAAATTTTCAAACTATTTGACAATATACTGTATCTTTCAGTGCCCAGTCTCTGTTGATCCAAGGTGAGGATAACTCCCTGATTTCCGGGCATCCCTGGCCAGAGGCATAGATGGGATGTAAAGCTTTTACGACCAGTCCCCTTCGTAATATATGACGGCATCTGCGGAATGACACAAATGATTACACATGGCTTATGCACTGATTAAATAACTTATTACGTGTGTGGGTGAGCCAGTGCTGTATATCCCTGCAACATGACATCAATTGCATTCGGCGGCTGTCCATAATGCTGAATAGTGCCACTGTGTATACAAAACATTAAGAACTCTTGAATTTTCCATGACATAGAATTACATGGTGAATCCAGGTGAAAGCTATGATCCCTTATTGATGTCACTTGTTAAATTCACTTCAATCTATGTAGATGAAGGGGAGGAGATAGGTTAAAGAGGGATTTCTAAGCCTTGAGACAATTAAGACATGGATTGTGTGTGTGTGTGCCATTCAGAGGGTGAATGGACAAGATCAAATATTGAAGTGATTTGAACGGGGTATGGAAGTACAGTGCCTTGCAAAAGTATTCACCCCCTTGGCATTTTTCCTATTTTGTTGCATTACAACCTGGAATTTAAATGGATTTTATTTGGATTTTAAGTAATGGACATACACAAAATTGTCCAAATTAATGATGTGAAATGAAAAAAAAAAATATATATAATACATATAATTTCAAAAAAATACAAAAAATGTCAAACTGAACAGTGGTGGGTGCATATGTATTCATCCCCTTTGCTATGAAGGTCCTAAATAAGATCTGGTGTGACCAATTACCTTCTGAAGCCACATAATTATTTAAATAAAGTCCACCTGTGGGCAATCTAAGCATCACACTGATCTGCCACATGATCTCAGCATATGTACACCTGTTCTGAAAGGCACCACTAAGAAAGGGGGCCCACCAAGCAAGCGGCACCATGAAGACCAAGGAGCTCTCCAAACAGGTCAGGGACAAAGTTGTGGAGAAGAGCAGATCAGGGTTGGGTTATAAAAAAATATCTGAAACTTTGAACATCCCACAGAGCACCATTAAATCCATTATAAAAAATGGAAAGAATATGGCACCACAACAAACCTGCCAAGATGGTGGACACCCACCAAAACGCACGGACCAGGCAAGGGGGGCATTAATCAGAGATGCAACAAAGAGACCAAAGATAACCCCGAAGGAGCTGCAAAGCTCCACAGCGGAGATTGGAGTGTCTGTCCACAGGACCACTTTAAGCCGTACACCACAGAGTGGGGCTTTTTGGAAGAGTGGCCAGAAAAAGGCCATTGCTTAAAGAAAAAAATAAGCAAACACGTTTGGTGTTCGACAAAAATCATGTGGGATACTCCCCAAACATATGGAAGAAGGTACTCAGGTCAGATGAGACTAAAATTGAGCTTTTTGGCCATCAAGGAAAATGCTATGTCCAACACCATCTCATCACCCAGAGAACACCATCAGTGAAGCATGGTGGGGGTAGCATCATGCTGTGGGGATGTTTTTCATTGGCAGGGACTGGGAAACTGGTCAGAATAGAAGGAATGATGGATGGCGCTAAATACAGGAAAATTCTTGAGGGAAACCTGTTTCAGACTGCCAGAGATTTGAGACTAGGATGGAGGTTCACCTTCCAGCAGGACAACGACCCTAAGCATACTGCCAAAACAACACTTGAGTGGTTTAAGGGGAAACATTTAAATGTCTTGGAATGGCATAGTCAATGCCCAGACCTCAATCCAATTGAGAATCTGTCGGATTACTTAAAGATTGCTGTACACCAGCGGAACCCATCCAACTTGAAGGAGCTGGAGCAGTTTTTCCTTGAAGAATGGGCAAAAATCCCAGTGGCTAGATGTGTCAAAATTAAAGAGACATACCCCAAGAGACTTGCAGCTGTAATTGCTGCAAAAGTTGGCTCTACAAAGTATTGACTTTGAGGGGGTAAATAGTTATGCATGCTCAAGTTTTCTGTTGTCTTATTTCTTGTTTGTTTCACAATAAACACATATTTTGCATCTTCAAAGTGGTAGTCATGTTGTGTAAATCAAATGATACCAACCCCCAAAAAATCTATTTTATTTCCAGGATGTAAGGCAACAAAATAGGTAAAATGCCAAGGGGGTTGAAATCTTTCGCAAGCCACTGTAGGTGACAGGTGCACCGGTTTGTGTCAAGAATGGTCCACCACCCAAAGGACATCCAGCCAACTTAACACAAATGTGGGAAGGATTGGAATCAACATGGGCCAGCATCCCTTTGGAACGCTTTCAACACCTTGTGGAGTCATGCCCCGATGAATTGAGGTTGTTATGAGGGATTGGGGGGTGGGGGGCTGGAACTCAATATTAGGAAGGCGTTCCTTGTGTTTGCTATACTCAGTGTATCTGTACCATTATAGCGTCTGTGATAGCAAGGGCAGTGCCATTGAGGCTACAACCCATAGGAATCCCCACCCAGCGGACTACTTTGACTACTTTAAACTGGAGGAAGCATGGCGCTGCCCATGCTAAAAGTGCCTTTGGCTACTAGTGGCCTCTATCATTCTCTACGAACATTTCCAATATGCCATCTTAGGTAGTGAGCAGTCGGGCAGAGAGAACAGGCCTTTGGCACTGTGATGATGCCAATACCTTTCAGTCAAATATATTGCATGGCTTATCAAGTAGTTACTATTCATACTTTGGCAAGATGGCTTTTTCTTTTACTTTGAGGCTAGAGGAGCTTTTATGTTGTGTGGTGTTAGAAAGGTTTTGAAATTTGGCAATACACTCAGGGAATGGAGATCTTAAAAATCACATTGTAAAAACGTTCAATAGATTTTTCATCTCTGTTGCCTGTGTCTGTTACTCATTGTGTTTTAGTGGATGTGACCTGATGCACTACATCATTAAGATAAACTATTGATACGATGAGGACAACATATTTTGTTTACCTACATCATCTAAAGAAAAATATGTATAGTTATTAACTCTCTGGGCAACAGAGACAAAGAGGGGAATGAAAACCCCCGAAAACAACAAAGAGTAGCTCTCACAGAAGACAGTGCCATAGACAGGCAGCTTTATGTCGAAGCAGATTTATATTCACAGCATTGATATTGAGGAGCGTGCCGTGCCGCATTGTTCTTCTCTTCTAAAAACTTTTCTTCAGAGCGCCTTCCCTTCAATCCCTGCCTCTCCTGTCATTATCAGCATCAGTGCAGGCTCTGACAATTTGTAAATTCATTTCAACATTCCTAGCATGTACACGCCAACAGAGAGCAGGGAGACAAAGAGGAACAAGTAATGAAGCACCAGGTGCAGCCGTTTGATTGGGCTGGAGTTCAGCTCCTACATCGGGCCAACTGCTGCTGTGGCCCAACGTTGAGAATTCCCTCCAACAAATCTCCTTCCCCGTCACTTGGAGATCCACTTGTAGGTCTACCGGCACGGAAAAATAGAAAGGAAAGAAAGAAGCCATTTCTGAAGACAAGGAGGCACTTCTGGGACTTGTCATTGGATCAAAACAAGGACAACCGAGTGAGACTCCCAGGCAGAAAAGTTTAGAATTCATGTTTGAGAAATGAGAGAATGGAATGGGAGAGGTCTGTGTGAAGAATGGGAGAAATTGAAAGGAAGACATATGTTTTCTCCAGTCCATTAAGGTTTCACACAATAGGCCCATCTGTGGTAACTTTATTCCACTGCGCTTTCTTCCTTGTTCCCTCTGAAATACAACAAATATCTTAATCTGTTCCCGGTTCATGTAGAGACCTCTCTGGTAACCCCTGCTTTTCTGTTCATAGGCCCAACACTTCTGTACCTCTAAAAAGCAGAAGAATCTGTCAGTTCTCTGATAGTAATGGTAGTTCATTTGGAAGAAGGTCTCTGTACACTTTCAGGGGAATGCTAGAGTACATGATGTGGTGTATTTCCAGTCTGATGACAGCAGAGAACATCAGTGAATGCAAAGCTGTTATGCTACTTTATAATGACATGTGGATGTTTGCTTCCCCACTGAAAAGGAGAGCTATTTCCCATGACCCCCTTAGCCACACATATCTGAACGTCTAATGTTGCGGCTCAGTAATCAAAGAGGAAGTTCAAAGAAATGACATCACTTATTTGCACAAAAAAGACACATTTGATCTTGCCTAGTATAGGAAACCATTTAGTTTGGACCAGAGGAAAATAGATCATTATTTGCATAAAACAGAGTTGACAGATGTCAAAACATACAGTACATTGGATTGTGTTTATTTTAGTAGTGGGATGCGAAACAAAGTGCTCTTCTAGGACTCTTCACACCAACAATCAAAGGTGTACAATTCTTCAGATAGTCAGAAAAGATACCGTCTCACATTGGTATCTCTTTACAGTGTCCCAAAAGATATGATGTGCCGAATGTGGGCAGAAATGTTTTGCCATATTCCCCTATATTGGTCCTGGTCAAAAATACTGCACTATATATTGGAATGGGGTCCGAATTGGGACACTCTATAGACATGTATGTTCACCTAACAAATGGATCATGAATCAAGTCTTTTATTGACAATTCCTCTACATCAGGTGACAATACATATTTTATACCCGCACATCATATAACTGGATGGCTATTCAGGATAAACTCAGTTGATCTCTCGCTCTTTATATTTGTCTGCTCATCCCTCTGAAGATACTGATAACAGTGTGATAAAATGGCTTGTCTGGCTGTGACAGGATGAAGGCTGGAAGAAGGAGGACTGGGAGAGGCAGGGCTGGAAGAGGGAGGGCTGGGAGAAGGAGGGCTGGGAGAGGGAGGGCTCGAAGAGGGAGGGCTGGGAGAAGGAGGGCTGGAAGAGGGAGGGCTGGAAGAGGGAGGGCTGGAAGAGAGAGGGCTGGAAGAGGGAGGGCTGGGAGAAGGAGGGCTGGAAGAGGGAGGGCTGGAAGAGGGAGGGCTGGAAGAGGGAGGGCTGGGAGAAGGAGGGCTGGGAGAGGGAGGGCTGGGAGAGGGAGGGCTGAGAGAGGGAGAGCTTGAAGAGGGAGGGCTTGAAGAGGGAGAGTTGAGAGAGGGAGAGAGGGCTGGAAGAAGGAGGGCTGGGAGAGGGAGTGCTGGCAGAGGGAGTGCTGGAAGAGGGAGGGCTGGGAGAAGGAGGGCTGGGAGGAGAAGGACTGGGAGAGGGAGGGCTGGGAGAAGGAGGGCTGGGAAAGGGAGGGCTTGGAGAAGGAGGGATGGGAGATGGAGGGCTGGGAGAGGGAGGGCTGGAAGAGGGAGGGCTGGGAGAAGGAGGGCTGGAAGAGGGAGGGCTGGAAGAGAGAGGGCTGGAAAAGAGGGAGGGCTGGAAGAGGGAGGGCTGGAAGAGGGAGGGCTGGGAGAAGGAGGGCTGGAAGAGAGAGGGCTGGAAGAGGGAGGGCTGGAAGAAGGAGGGCTGGGATAAGGAGGGCTGGGAGAGGGAGGGCTAGAAGAGGGAGTGCTAGAAGAGGGAGAGCTGGAAGAGGGAGGGCTGGAAGAGGGAGGGCTGGGAGAAGGAGGGCTGGGAGAGGGAGGGCTGGGAGAAGGAGTGCTGGGAGAGGGAGGGCTGGAAGAGGGAGGGCTGAGAGAGGGAGAGTTGAGAGAGGGAGGGAGGGCTGGAAGAAGGAGGGCTGAGAGAGGGAGGGCTGGGAGAGTGAGTGCTGGTAGAGGGAGGGCTGGGAGAATGAGGGCTGTGAGAGGGAGGGCTGGGAGAGGGAGGGATGGGAGAAGGAGGGCTGGGAGAGGGAGGGCTGGAAGAGGGAGGGCTGAGCGAGGGAGAGCTTGAAGAGGGAGGGCTTGAAGAGGGAGAGTTGAGAGAGGGAGGGAGGGTTAGAAGAGGTGAGCTGGGAGATGGAGGGCTTGAAGAGGGAGAGCTGGGAGAGGGAGGGAGGGCTGGAAGAGGGAGGGCTAGAAGAGGGAGGGCTTGAAGAGGGAGGGCTTGAAGAGGGAGACGAGAGAGGGAGGGAGGGCTGGAAGAAGGAGGGCTGGGAGAGGGAGGGCTGGGAGAGGGAGGGCTGGGAGAGGGAGTGCTGGAAGAGGGAGGGCTGGGAGAAGGAGGGCTGTGAGAGGGATGGCTGGGAGAGGGAGGGCTGGGAGAAGGAGGGCTGGGAGAGGGAGGGCTGGAAGAGGGAGAGTTGAGAGAGGGAGAGCTTGAAGAGGGACGGCTTGAAGAGGGAGAGTTGAGAGAGGGAGGGAGGGCTAGAAGAGGTGAGCTGGGAGATGGAGGGAGGGCTGGAGAGGGAGGGCTGGGTGAGGGAGGGCTGCTGTGGAGTGATCTAGAGACTATCGTTGCAGATAACCTCACAATGCTGTTTTCTTCAGTCACACTGTAGATCGCCACATTTCAGATGAGAGAGAGAGAGAGAGAGAGAGAGAGAGAGAGAGAGAGAGAGAGAGAGAGAGAGAATACGAATATTTGGACATGTCAAGCCAAAAATATGTATTATCTCCTTCATCACTTCTTTTTGTTTGTGGTTTGAGTGAGTCTCATTGTTATCACATTGTCGCACTGAGGTAATTTCATATAATTGATTGATTGAAGGGGGTGATTGAATTCCTTCAAAGGCTTGATTTTTGGACACGACATCCTCAAGAGACATGTAAATAACTGACTTCTTCCTGAAGTGACAGATACAAATGTAAACATGCAGTAGAGTTGTACATATCATATTCTATACCTGAGTTCCGGGTCCAATGTGAATTACAATGATGCCATCCCGCTTGTCCTTGGCGGTGTCATTGTTTTGCTTTCACATCCTGCTGGGAGTCGTAGAGACAGAGAACCTTGTCGAACATAATATACCCCTGTAAGTCAATTCACATGGCAGATACACTGTGCTGGTTTAATTGATAGTTTAACATCATTGAAACCTCCCCAGAGAAACTCATTTGCCAGAGCAACAGTATGTGGCTGCTGTATTATACCAGATGGCCTTTTGGGTGACAAAGACATCAACAGCATGTATGGGAAACTCCCTATAGAGCATGAAGCAGCAGGGAAAATCCTACATGTTGGCTCTGTATGGTTAGGAGTAGGTATAGGTAAAGCATGGCCTATTCCACATCAAATTACATTATATTTTACTGTAGATGATTCATATTGTTATTATCTCAAAAAGAGACCATCCTCGGGACACACTGTCAAGGTTAATAATGAGTTAGGCTCCACATCCAACACTTCCGACAGCCATCAATGCCTCAATGGTAGGTAGAGGGATAAAAATAAAATCAAACGACAGAATCAATGAGTGACACACTCGTCTTGATCCTGATCAAACACAATGTGATGTGAGACGGTCCAGAAATATTTTCTGGAGAAAGACATCTGTTTTTCTACTTAAAACCATCTCTATGGCATTTGTATTTCTTTGTGAATATATTTTAGATACTTATTTTGATTAAATTATTGTAATTTATGTCACACCCTGATCTGTTTCACCTGTCTTTGTAATTTTTCCCACTCCCCTCCAGGTGTCACCCATCTTCCCCATTATCCCCATGTATTTATACCTGTGTCCTCTGTTTGTCTGTTGCCAGTTTGTCTTGTTTGTCAAGCTAACCAGCATTTTTCATTCTGCTCCTGCTTTTCCTCAGTCTTTCTTTTCTCGTCCTCCTGGTTTTTGACCCATGCCTGTCCTGACCCTGTACCCACCCGCCTGACCACTCTGCCTGCCTCTGACCCTGAGCCTGCCTGCCATCCTGTACCTGTGCCCCACCTCTGGATTACCGACCTCTGCCTGATCTGACCCTGAGCCTGCCTGCCATTCTGTACCTTTGCCCCTGTTGCTGTAATGAACATTATTGCTTCGATACGGTCTGCATCTGGGTCTTACCTACATAGCTGATAATTTAGTTTACTGTCATATTTCAAACTTGATGTGGTCTCACTCACCTCACCTTCAGCGAGATCGTAAACAACTGGATGCATCTTGTTTTCAGAGGAAATGGAAAGCCTTCTGCTTTTGGATGTTAAAAAGGCAACACTCCAACTTAACTCCTCTTCCATATTTACTGGATTAGTTGAACAGTGCAGGAGAGAACCTCCTCCGACAGTAGTTTTCTCTCGTCAGGACCAGAAAGAAAAGAACGCTGCTCAGGCATTTATTTTATGCCTGCAACATTAGGTTACACTAACCTTAATCGTGCTCTGCCCTAACTCAGGGTTCCGTCTCAAAAGGAACCCTCTTGCCTATATAGTCTACTTCTTTTTACCAGGGCCCATAGGGCTCTAGTCAAAAGTAGTGCACTATCTTGGGAATAGGTTGCTATTTGGGATGCATTCACAGTAAATGGTTGGGCTGTCAAATGGTTGTGTGATCAGCATAGATCAAATCAAAACACATTTTATTGGTCACGTACACATGGTTAGTAGATGTTATTGCGAGTGTAGTGAAATGCTTGTTCTTCTAGTCCCGACAGTGCAGCAATATCTAACAAGAAATTGAACAATTCCAAAAAAACTACCTAATACACAAAAATATAATTTAAAGGATGGAATAGGAATATGTACATATAAATATATGGATGAGCAATGACCGAGCGGTATATGCAAGATGCAATAGATGGTATAACATAGAATATATACATATGGGATGAGTAATGTAAACATTATTATTAAAGTGCATTAATAAAGTGACTAGTGATCCATTTGTTAAAGTGGCCAATGAGTTCAAGTCTGTATGTGGGCAGCAGCCTCTCTGTGCTAGTGATGGCTGTTTAAAATTGGCCTTGAGATAGTAGCTATTTTTCAGTCTCTTAGTCCCAGCTTTGATGCACCTGCACTGACCTCACCTTCTGGGTGGTAGTGGGGTGAAGATGTCCTTGATGATCTTTTTGGCCTTCCTGTGACATTGGAAGCTGTAGGTGTTCTGGAGGGCAGGTAGTTTGCCCCTGGTGATGCGTTGTGCAGACCACTCCACCCTCTGGAGAGCCATGCGGTTGTGGGCCGTGCAGCTGCCTTACCAGGCGGTGATACAGACCGACAGGATGCTCTTAAATGTGCGTCTGTAAAAGTTTGTGAGTGTTTCAGGTGACAAGACACATTTCTTCAGCCTCCTTCTCCACTGCTGTCCCGTCGATGTGGATATGGGGGTGCTCCCTCTGCTTTTTCCTGAAGTCCACAATCATCTCCTTTTGTTTTGTTGACGTTGAGTGAGAGGTTGTTTTCCTGACATCACACTCTGAGTGCCATCACCTCCTCCCTCTAGGCTGTTCCGTCATTATTGGTGATCGAGCCTACTACTGTTGTGTTGTCTGCAAACTTGAAGATCGAGTTGTACAGGAGGGGGCTGAGCACACACCTTTGTGGGGCCACAATGTTGAGGATCAGCGAAATTGAGATGTTGTTTCCTACCTTTACCACCTGGGGGCGGCCCGTCAGGATGTCCTGGACCCAATTGCACAGGGTGGTGTTGAGACCCAGCTTGGAGGGTACTATGGTGTTGAATACTGAGCTGTAGTCAATGAATAGCATTCTTACATAGGTATTCCTCTTGTCCAGATGGGATAGGGCAGTGTGCAGTGTGATGGAAATTGGGGTGGTATGGAAATTACAGTGGGTCTAGGGTGACAGATAGGGTAGAGGTGATATGATCCTTGACTAGTCTATCAAAGCACTTCTTGATGACAGAAGTGAGTGCTACGGGGCAATAGTAATTTAGTTCAGGTACCTTTGCCTTCTCAGGTAAAGGAACAATCTTGAAGAAGGGACAATCTTAAAGCATGTGGGGACAGCAGACTGGGATAGGGAGAGATTGAATATGTCCATAAACACACCAGCCAGCTGGTCTGCGCATGCTCTGAGGACGTGGCTAGGGATGCCGTCTGGACTGGAAGCCTTGCGAGGGTTAACATGTTTAAAGGTCTTAGTCACGTCGGCCACAGAGAAGGAGAGCCCACAGACCTCCGTAGTGGGCCACGTCTGTGGCACCTTATTATCCTCAAAGTTGGCAAAGAATGTGTTTAGCTTGTCTGGAAGCAAGATCTCGGTGTCCGTGACATGGCTGGTATTATTTTTGTAGTGCATGATTGTCTGTAGACCCTGACACATACGTCTCGTATTTGAGACATTGAATTGCGACTCCACTTTGTCCCTATACTGACATTTCACTTGTTTGATTGGCTTGTGGAGGGAATAACTTCACTGTTTGTATTTGGCCAAATTCCGGGTCACTTTCAATGGTTAAATGCGATGGTTCACACTTTCAGTTTGCGCGAATGCCGCCATCTATCCACTGTTTCTGGTTAGGGTAGGTTTTAATAGTCACAGCGGGTACAACAACTCCTATGCACTTCCTTATAAATTCACTCACAGAATCAGTGTAATCTGTCTAATCTAATCCAAGATGGCGTAGCAGTCGGACGTGTGTTTGGTCTTGTCCCGTCCTGTATAGTGTAAATATAGTTTTTCCTCGTTTTTTTCTGTATATATTTCGTACATATTTTAATCTCACTTTCCAACTACAGGCTGAATATACTCTCCTGCAACCCGCATCACCCAATGTGGTACGGATCTGCTTTTTCTATACTTTAGAATCGGAACCCTCATCAGAAGCTAGCCGCTAACTAGCTACTAGCTAGCCACTGCTAGCGGTCTTCAACGCTAACTAGGACACCAGCGCGACATCTACCCAAAGCATATCAGACTGCTTTTTCTCTACCACATCTCCGGATTCCTACCGCAAGCTCTGAACCTTTATACCGGATCATCGTAAATAGCTAGCTGCAATCCGAGTGGCTACTCCTGGCTAACGTCTCTGTCCCAGAGCAAGCACCAGTTAGCCTGGAGCTAGCCTCGAGATAAGCCCATCTCCCGACTAGCCGTAGAGGTCCAAAAATACCTAATTTGCCAATTGGCCTGGACCCTCTACTGACCCTCTACTGCCGACACGGAGCCCCGCCGATCCATCACGACTGGTCCGCCGACATAATCGTCCGAGGGGGTTTCAACAGGCTTTTCCGCTGCGGCATCGCCAAAGATCCATCTGCTGGCCAAGGCCCGCGAGCTTTCTGAATCGCTGTATCTCCAGCTCACCGCATGAAGAGGAATAAACAGACTCACCCCATCGCCCTCGCTATCTCCCTGCTTGCTAATTCGGCCTGCTAACGGCTAGCTTGTCAAGCTCCGGACCGCTAACTGCTACCTTGTCTAGCTCGGGCCTACGAACTGTTAGCTTGTTAGCACAGGCCTGCTAACCGTCTGAACCACCGCGTCCCAATCACTCTCTGACCCCATTTACTTTCCATCTCTTTTTGATTTTTAATTTGTTTATACCTTCCGGAAACCTGCCTCACCCAATGTGATACGGAATCGCTATTACTTTTACTCTTATTTTTATTTTTATGACACACTCAAGAACCTCCAGACGCTAACCAGCTAACTAGCTACAAGCTAGTTAGTCATTGTTAGTTTTTTTTTTTAAAACCTGGATAACACTCGCCAGCCCAGCCCCCTTGCCCATCCACCGCTGCCCCTGGACACTGATCTCTTGGCTACATAGCTGACGCACGCTGGACTGTCCATTAATCACGGTACTCCTTTCTGCTTGTTTGTCTTACCTGTCGGCCCCGTTGCCTAGTCAACGCCATTTTACCTGCTGTTTGTTGTGCTAGCGGATTAGCCTCGCCTACTGTTTTCAGCTAGCTTTCCAAATTCAACACCTGTGATTACTGTATGCCTCGCTGTATGTCTCTCTCAGATGTCAATATGCCTTGTATACTGTTGTTCAGGTTAGTTATAATTGTTTTAGTTCACAATGGAGCCCCTAGACCCACTCTGCATACCCCTGTTACCTGCTTTGTCCCACCTCCCACACATGCGGTGACCTCACCCATTACAACCAGCATGTCCAGAGATACAACCTGTCTCAACCTGTCTCAACCTGTCTCATCATCCGCCCCCCCCGCAGCTCCTCGCCCAAGCCTCTCCAGGTTCTCCTTTACCCAAATCCAGATAGCAGATGTTCTGAAAGAGATGCAAAACCTAGACCCGTACAAATCAGCTGGGCTTGACAATCTGGACCCTCTATTTCTGAAACTATCTGCCGCCATTGTCGCAACCCCTATTACCAGCCTGTTCAACCTCTCTTTCATATCGTCTGAGATCCCCAAGGATTGGAAAGCTGCCGCAGTCATCCCCCTCTTCAAAGGGGGGAGACACCCTGGACCCAAACTGCTATAGACCTATATCCATCCTGCCCTGCCTATCTAAGGTCTTCGAAAGCCAAGTCAACAAACAGGTCACTGACCATCTCGAATCCCACCGTACCTTCTCCGCTGTGCAATCTGGTTTCCGAGCCGGTCACGGGTGCACCTCAGCCACGCTCAAGGTACTAAACGATATCATTACCGCCATCGATAAAAGACAGTACTGTGCAGCCGTCTTCATCGACCTCGCCAAGGCTTTCGACTCTGTCAATCACCATATTCTGATCGGCAGACTCAATAGCCTCGGTTTCTCGGATGACTGCCTTGCCTGGTTCACCAATTACTTTGCAGACAGAGTTCAGTGTGTCAAATCGGAGGGCATGCTGTCCGGTCCTCTGGCAGTCTCTATGGGGGTGCCACAGGGTTCAATTCTCGGGCCGACTCTTTTCTCTGTATATATCAATGATGTTGCTCTTGCTGCGGGCGATTCCCTGATCCACCTCTACGCAGACGACACCATTCTATATACTTTCGGCCCGTCATTGGACACTGTGCTATCTAACCTCCAAACGAGCTTCAATGCCATACAGCACTCCTTCCGTGGCCTCCAACTGCTCTTAAACGCGAGTAAAACCAAATGCATGCTTTTCAACCGATCGCTGCCTGCACCCGCATGCCCGACTAGCATCACCACCCTGGATGGTTCCGACCTTGAATATGTGGACATCTATAAGTACCTAGGTGTCTGGCTAGACTGCAAACTCTCCTTCCAGACTCACATCAAACATCTCCAATCGAAAATCAAATCAAGAGTCGGCTTTCTATTCCGCAACAAAGCCTCCTTCACTCACGCCGCCAAGCTTACCCTAGTAAAACTGACTATCCTACCGATCCTCGATTTCGGCGATGTCATCTACAAAATGGCTTCCAACACTCTACTCAGCAAACTGGATGCAGTCTATCATAGTGCCATCCGTTTTGTCACCAAAGCACCTTATACCACCCACCACTGCGACTTGTATGCTCTAGTCGGCTGGCCCTCGCTACATATTCGTCGCCAGACCCACTGGCTCCAGGTCATCTACAAGTCCATGCTAGGTAAAGCTCCGCCTTATCTCAGTTCACTGGTCACGATGGCAACACCCATCCGTAGCACACGCTCCAGCAGGTGTATCTCACTGATCATCCCTAAAGCCAACACCTCATTTGGCCGCCTTTCGTTCCAGTACTCTGCTGCCTGTGACTGGAACGAACTGCAAAAATCGCTGAAGTTGGAGACTTTTATCTCCCTCACCAACTTCAAACATCAGCTATCCGAGCAGCTAACCGATCGCTGCAGCTGTACATAGTCTATTGGTAAATAGCCCACCCATTTTCACCTACCTCATTCCCATACTGTTTTTATACTGTTTTTTTTATTTATTTATTTACTTTTCTGCTCTTTTGCACACCAATATCTCTACCTGTACATGACCATCTGATCATTTATCACCCCAGTGTTAATCTGCAAAATTGTATTATTCGCCTACCTCCTCATGCCTTTTGCACACATTGTATATAGACTGCCCATTTTTTTTCTACTGTGTTATTGACTTGTTAATTGTTTACTCCATGTGTAACTCTGTGTTGTCTGTTCACACTGCTATGCTTTATCTTGGCCAGGTCGCAGTTGCAAATGAGAACTTGTTCTCAACTAGCCTACCTGGTTAAATAAAGGTGAAATAAAAAAATAAAATAAAGTGTATAAATCTATATTATTCTCTGAGGCTATCCGGAACATGTCCCAGTCCGTTTGATCAAACTTGAAGTGCGGATTCCGATTGGTCAGACCAGCGTTGAATAGTCCTTGTCATGGGAACATCCTGTTTGAGTTTCTGCTTATAGGAGGGGAGAAGCAAAAGATTTGCCGAAGGAGGGCCTTGTATGCAATGCGGAAGTTAGAGTAGTAACTTCCCACTAATTATCAAAATCCAGAAAAGAGCCATTAAATTCTACAACCACCTAAAAGGAAGCGATTCACAAACCTTCCATAACAAAGCCATCACCTACAGAGAGATGAACCTGGAGAAGAGTCCGCTAAGCAAGCTGGTCCTGGGGCTCTGTTCACAAACACAAACATACCCTACAGAGCCCCAGGACAACAGCACAATTAGACCCAACCAAATCATGAGAAAACAAAAAGATAATTACTTAACACATTGGAAAGAATTAACAAAAAAACAGAGCAAACTAGAATGCTATTTGGCCCTAAACAGAGAGTACACAGCGGCAGAATACCTGACCACTGTGACTGACCTAAAATTAAGGAAAGCTTTGACTATGTACAGACTCAGTGAGCATAGCCTTGCTATTGAGAAAGGCCGCCGTAGGCAGACATGGCTCTCAAGAGAAGACAGGCTATGTGCTCACTGCCCACAAAATGAGGTGGAAACTGAGCTGCACTTCCTAACCTCCTGCCCAATGTATGACCATATTAGAGATACATATTTTCCCCAGATCACACAGATCCACAAAGAATTCGAAAACAAATCCAATTTTGAAAAACTCCCATATCTACTGGGTGAAATTCCACAGTGTGCCATCACAGCAGCAAGATTTGTGACCTGTTGCCACGAGAAAAGGGCAACCAGTGAAGAACAAACACCATTGTAAATACAACCCATATTTATGCTTATTTATTTTATCTTGTGTCCTTTAACTATTTGTACATTGTATATATATATATATATAATATGACATTTGTAATGTCTTTACTGTTTTGAAACTTCTGTATGTGTAATGTTTACTGTTCATTTTTGTTGTTTTTCACCTTATATATTCACTTTGTATGTTGTCTACCTCACTTGCTTTGGCAATGTTAACACATGTTTCCCATGCCAATAAAGCCCTTGAATTGAATTGAATTGAATTGTAGTGTTTTGCCAGCCCGGGTACTACAATCAATATGCTGATAGAATTTAGGTAGCCTTGTTCTCAAATTTGTTTTGTTAAAATCCCCAGCTACATTAAATGCAGCCTTAGGATATATGGTTTGCAGATTGCATAGAGTACGGTGAAGTTCCTTGTGGTATCGGCTTGAGGTGGGATATACAAGGCTGTGACAATAACCGAGGAGAATTCTCTTGGGAGATAATACGGTGAGGAATTCTAGGTCAGGTGAACAAAAGGACATGAGTTCTTGTATCTTGTTACAATTACACCATGAGTCGTTAATCATTAAACATACACCCCCACCTTTCTTCTTCCAGGAGAGATGTTTATTTCAGTCGGTGCGATGCACAAAGAATCCCGGTGGCTGTATCGACTCCAAAAGCATATCCCCAAAGAGCCATGTTTCCATGAAACAGAGTATGTTACAATTCCTAATGTCTCTCTGGAAAGCAACCCTTGCACTTATTTCATCTACCTTGTTATCTAGAGACTGGACATTAGTGAGTAATATACTCAGAGGCGATGGGTGGTGTGCGCGCCTCCAAAGTCTGACCAGAAGGCCGCTTCGTCTACCTCTTCTGCGGCGATGTTGTTTTGGGTCAGCCTTTGGAATCCGTACGAATGCCTTGGGTGTTTCGAACAAAGGATCTGCTTTGGGAAAGTCATATTCAATAGTTCCTCCCGAATGTAATAACACTTAAGATTTTCTGGGGCTAACAATGTAAGAAATAATACATAAAAAACTAAATACTGCAGAGTTTCATAAGGACTAGAAGCAAAGCGACCTTCTCTGTCAGTGCCATCTTGGTGGTGGTCTTGCTGGTGGTGATACATTTCAGAACTTAGGGAAGAGTTTGGTAGGTTTTTACATTCAGCATCACTCAGTCAAGGGAAATATAGTATTATTTCCAACACAGATATCTATATATAGTTCAGGATGTTTTGTATCCCTGGAAATAATTTAAAAATAATGAAACATTACAGTTTTGAAAACATAACTGGTCCAAAAAATAGTGTTCTCTTAGCACAATTTACCCGGGTATGGGGTAAGTTGAGCCACGGGACAGGGTCTCTACTGAATTAAATATTACAACAACCTTTTTAAAAATATGTCTATATTTATTTCCCAAACACAATGCAAAACAATCACAATTACTTTTTTGTCTTTTAATTGTTTGAAGCATCTTTTAGCACAGGCCTAACGCCTAACAAACACTTTATACTTTTTAAACACTTTTAAACTAGGCCTGGCCCTGTTGTTTCCTCGTATCCCAGCGATAATGGCTTGTAATTAAGCCTGGGAAGAAATCACTACAATTTGCTCAACCATTGATTCAATTTAACCCACTCGCTCCTATGGCATCTCCATTCAACGCCATTTCAAAAATCAAACATTTTATCAATATATACATGGCCAAGCGGGAAGGAACATAAACAAATATCAATGTTATTGAATAGTGTTATATACTGAACAAAAATATACATGCAATATGTAGTGTTGGTACCATGTTTCATGATCTGAAATAAAATATCCTAGAAATGTTCCATACGCTCACATTTTGTGCACAAACTTGTTTACATCCCTGTTAGTTAACATTTCTTATTGTGGAGAATAACAGATCAGGGTTGGGATATAAAAAAATATCAGAAACTTTGAATATCCCACAGAGCACCATTAAATCCATTATTAAAAAATGGAAAGAATATGGCACCACAACAAACCTACTATGAGGGCCGACCACCAAAACTCACAGACCAGGCAAGGAGGGCATTAACCTGTTAGTCCTATAGGGGCAGTATTTCATTTTTGGATAAAAAGACGTGCCCGTTTTAAGCGCAATATTTTGTCACGAAAAGATGCTCGAATATGCTTGGAATTGATAGCTTTGGAAAGAAGACAGTCTTACGTTTCCAGAAATGCAAATATTTTCACTGTGAGTCCCTTAGAACAAATGTTTCGGGCAAAACCAAGATGTATGACCGACCAGGAAATGCACAGGATTTCTGAGGCTACGTTTTCCATGATCGCCTTATATGGCTGTGAATGCGACAGGAATCAACGGACTCTTTCTCTTGTTTCCCCAAGGTCTCTGCAGCATTGTGACGTATTTGTAGGCATATCATTGGAAGATTGACCATAAGAGACTACATTTACCAGGTGTCCCGCTAGGTGGCTGCGTGGCAATTGGTGCGCAAAAGTCAGGTCCCGGTATTTTTCCATTCAAATCTCAGAACAAACCAGGCTACAAGGACGGTGCTTTCAACGGAGAGAAATATGACAAACCACCTTCAGGATTGATTCAAACAACGTTTTCCATGTTTCAGTCAATATTATGGAGTTAATTCGGAAAAAAGTTTGACATGTAGGTGACTGAATTTTCGGTTAGTTTCGGTAGCCATATGCATAGTAACAAAAGGGAACGATGTGTCCTACACAAGAATCTTTCAGGAAAAACTGGACATCTGCTATGTAACTGAGAGTCTCCTCATTGAAACATCTGAAGTTCTTCAAAGGTAAATTATTTTATTTGATTCCTTGGCTGGTTTTTGTGAATATGTTGCGTGCTAAATGCTAATGCTAACACTAAGCTAGCTATCACCACTCTTACACAAATTAGTGATTTTCTCTGGTTCTAAAGCATATTTTGAAAATCTGAGACGACAGGATTGTTAAGAAAAGGATAAGCTTGAGAACAGGCATATTTATTTCGTTTCATTTGCGATTTTAAAAAATCGCTAATGTTGCGTTATGCTAATGAGCTTGAGGCTGTAGTAACGATACCGCATGCGGGATGGGGCGGACTAAGAGGTTAATCAGAGAGGCAACAAAGAGACCAAAGATAACCCTGAAGGAGCCTCAAAGCACCACAGCGGAGATTGGAGCATCTGTCCATAGGACCACTTTAAGCCGTACACTCCACAGTGCTGGGCTTTACGAAGAATGGCCAGAAAAAAGTATTTGCTTAAAGAAAAAAAAAGGCAAACACGGTGTTCGCTGAAAGGGCTGTGGGAGACTCCCCAAACATATGGAAGAAGGTACTCTGGTCAGATGACGCTAAAATTGAGCTTTTTGGCCATCAAGGAAAATGCTATGTCTGGCGCAAACCCAACACCTCCCATCACCCTGAGAACACCATCCCCACAGTGAAGCATGGTGGTGGTAGCATCATGTTGTGGGGATGTTTTTCATTGGCAGGGACTGGGAAACTGGTCAGAATTGGAGAAATGATGGATGGCGCTAAATACACTGAAATTCTTGAGGGATATCTGTTTCAGAGTTCCAGAGATTTGAGACTGGGACGGAGGTTCACCTTCCAGCAGGACAATGACCCTAAGCATACTGCTAAAGCAACACTCTAGTGGTTTATGGGGAAACATTTAAATGTTTTGAAATGGCCTAGTCAACACCCAGACCTCAATCCAATTGAGAATCTGTGTTATACCCAACCAACTTGAAGGAGCTGGAGCCTTGAGCCTTGAGCCTTGAGCCTAGAGCCTTGAGTCTTTGCCTTGAAGAATGGGCAAAATTCCCAGTGGCTAGATGCGGCAAGCTTATAGAGACATACCCCAATATACTTCTACAAGCATTAACTTTGTGTATAGTTATGCACGCTCAAGCTCTGTTTTTTTGTCTTATGTCTTGTTTGTTTTACAATAAACACTATTTTGCATCTTCAAAGTCGTAGGCATGTTGTGTAAATCAAATGATACAAACCCCCCCAAAAATATATTTTAATTCCAAGTTGTAAGGCAACAAAATAGGTGAAATACAAAGGGGGGTGAATACTTTCGCAAGCCACTGTAGTGCACAACTTTTGACCAGGGCGCATACAGCTCTTATCAAAAGTAGTGCACTATATAGGGAATAGTGTGCCATTTTGGGCGCATTCCTTAGATTAATTCCATCCCTTTTCCAGTTGGTTAGGTTCTCAAGTTAAGTCTTTGTCCTTACGCTAACACAACTCATACTGTGATGTGTTGTATTATCAAACATCATGTGTCCCTTCTCTTTTAATATCTGCTTTATTATGATAGCAATGCATCTGCCTGGAGGTTAAAGTCACATCATAGGAGAAAAAAGTGTCTAGCCAAACTATTCAGGATATTCTTATGGAGCAAGGTGAGTTTTTATGAGATGTCAAAGTATCAATTTAAAGTGGAATTATATTGTGTAGAGTTGTAGTCCTTAGTCACAGGACTGTACAACCTGTATTGTGTTGAGGATGCTTACTGTATGACTGTTCAGCGTTCTCAAGGCTCCTCTGAATACATAATTTAGTACAGTGAAGGTTTTACATCAAGAGGGTGTATAATTTCACTGTACAATGGCCAACTCTGCTGCCATAGAGAAAAGTTACATCGGTTACGTCCAAAATGGCACCCTATTGTCTATATATAACCCTACTGCCAGGTCTCATATACTGTAGCTCTGGTCAAAAGTAGTGCTCTATATAAGAAATATGGTACCATTTGAGATTATTAACATGCCATCATGTTACAACAGAGAAGCACACATGGGATTATGCTAATTTCAGAGCTAAACACAGTAACTCACACATACAACCACTCCCCTCAGATTCAATCCCTGTGTGTTAACCTCTCCTCTTTTCTAATATGCTCTATGTCCCTGGCTGATGTCCCTGTACCTGTGCTACCCCAGAGGGACCTTTAAGAAGCGGTGTCACTAAATTATGCTTTTATGTAGCTGTGGCTCCCGTTGAGTGGCAGGAATACACGACTAGTACATCTGCTGCTGGTTTGCAGGCTGTGCCAGGGCCAGATGTGGGCTGCCGTTCAGCGGGCATAAAACAAACATCGCAAATGCCACCCGCCATCTGTTAAAGCAGAAATCAGCAGGGTGAGACTGAGCTGAAGTCCTCTTTCGCTACTTCTGGGAAAATGGAAGGCTGTGTTGATAGACATTTAGGTTCTGTCTCAAATGGCACCCTATGGACTCTGGTGAAAAGTAGTGCATTATAAAGGGAGTAAGGTCACATTCGGGATACATTTCCCTGTTGGGAGGGATGGGCAAAACATTTGTCTTGTAACATCATCAGGAAAATGCTCTTGGTCCTACACATGGTTAAACTCTTAGTCCTACCAATAGATTGCAGTTAGAGCCAGGAAAAACTCCAGTCCCTGGTCAAGAGATTATGCATGGGATAAATTGCTTTCCCCCATAAGGGGGAAGTGAGAATACAAAGATGAAAACTTGAAAGGAACCATAACAATCAGGAACAGATTGCACATATTGCATACTTTTTCATATTAATTACTTTATTTTTTAAAGAGAAGGTCAACAATTGTTTAGCATGTTCAACAATTTCAAAGAAAAGGGGGTCACGTCATTCTCTGATGAAAATGAGTGACACTTTACATGTTGATGCATTGCTCTAGGTGTCATATGTATTCAGTTGTGTGGGCTTCTTTAATGAAAAAAGCAAGTTTTGATTTTCAACATGAAAGGAGAGACACAGAAGCTGTCAGTCAAATTGATGTGTGCAGTCAAGTGATGCCTATACCACCTACAGGATTGATGTTGGAGGGAAATACTAGGGGAGGGAGAGGGAGATGGGAGGCTAGCAGAGAGAGAGAAGAAAGACAGAGAGAAGGAGAAGCAGAGAGAGAGATTATTTGTCTTTCCTAAAAAACGTTTTTAACAATGAGGCTTGTTTGGTATTCATGCACATTCATGCAAGCCTTGGTTTTGCAGGTGTTGTAATGTGTTTTATTTTAACAGAAATTTGAGCATAAACATGATTTTCTACAACATCATGAAATTACATTTACTTAAAGATGCATAAGAGCTTTGTTTGCCTAACCTCTGTTTCCACAAGCAAGAATATATATTTTTTAATTGTTGTTTGTTTTAAAAGAAAAGCACATCTTGCAGAGTTTCTCATCATTGGATGCATTCTGAATTCACAAAGAGACACGTTATAGCGGTATGTGCTTCATGTTTTCTTTTCTGTTTCGTTCCCTTTATCTTTGAACAATGTGTTATTTGTGAGGTCTATTTTTAAAATAAAAGCAGTGTGTCTCCTTAACAGTATTTTAATCATGTCACCTCCTGAATTCCCATTCTCACTTTGACTTATCGTTTCAACCTCCCAATAGATCCTGTACATGTACATATTCACCTGAGTTACATTGTTTCGGTTTTTGTTCTCAAAGATTTGTATTATCAGAGAGAGGAGAATGGGGGGCTCAACAACATGTAACCCAAAACCTGTTTTAAAATTTTCCCTATCCTACCTCATGTTAAATACAAATATGTACAGTATCATCCATGTTGAAACCGTGAGGGCCATTTTGTTATAGAACTTTTCTGGCAGAGAGATCCTGACTGGAGACACCATGTAAAAATGTAAGCTCCTGTACTGTATCTAGTCAAACAGGCTGGTCTCATAGACTAGACGTAACACAGTAAACCAAAAATATGTGACACTGAAATTAGTATGATATGTTACGTTTGGTGTAGTTACATAAGACAGAAGGTTACTTTACCCTTGTGTGGTGTTCACATCTGTGGGACCCATTTTCAATGTTTACTAAAAGAAAAATGATACAATGAATTATTTTCTCAACCTGAGACTCATTGGCCTTGGCTCATTTTCTGTGAAAAACATTTAAAATAACGTATTTTCATTGAGTGCCCACTGTGCACCCCCCTACACATTTACATTATGTGATGTTCAGGTCCCGAGGGTAATAAAAGTGTGTGAGTAGGTGAAAACAAGTCAAAATAAAACAAAAATGTTTGCTGCGTGCCTTCATTCTGTCTTCCTCCTCCCTGGGCCTGCTCTTTCAACATAGCACTAAGAACCTGCCTGTCTGTCTCCCTGCCTGTCTACCGTTTTTCTTGTACTCTTTACCCTTTGTAGTGTGTGAAACTACACAATGTCTTGCGGGAACCTGCACAATGTTATTACAATACATTATTTCTATACATTGTAAATCAAATTGCAAATTCAGGGAGGGACACAACAAATAAATAGCTTTGTATTTGTGGCTCCCTGCCACAATCAATATGGCAAAAATTCTCTGCTCAGAGGGCCTTCAAAATATTTTTTTGCAGAGAGAGAAGCTGGTGTGGAAGGAGTGTCTTTGACACAAATATGAGGAAAATGTCTCTGTCAATTCGGACTTTGAAAGTGAGTTGGAAGAAGAGGATGAGATTGGCGGTAAAACATGTGCAGGACATAAAGTCTTGATCCAAGACACCATCCAGAAAATCATTCTGGACTGCACTAATTTGGAGGGAAGGCGTGCTTTTGGAAAGAGATGGAAGGAGATGGTCCAAACTGATTTACAAGCATACTTTGGGGCTCTTTTCCTTGCTGGTGTTTTCAGATCCAATGGGGAATCCACAAAATCCCTGTGGGATGCAGAAACTGGCAGAGAACTTCTCCATGCAACATTGTCTCTGGAAAACCCACATTATTTTCAGGATTATCCACACCAGACCAGTTCGGCGGCAGAGGGACAAGCTACAGTAGCTGCAATCAGGTCAGTGTGGGACACGTGGGTGGACCGCCTTCCCCTGTTTTACAATTCTGGGCCAAACGTTACTGTTGATGAGCAGCTTATGCCATTTATGGGCCGCTGCCCCTTCAGGAAGTACATACCATCTAAACCAGCAAAATATGGAATCAAGATCAGGGCTGCCGGTGATGCTGCCTCATCATATGCGTTGAACTTGCAAGTATATACGTAGAAGCCAGATGGAGGAGCCCTGAGAAGAACCAATGGATACAGGTTGTCCTGAACATGACACGTGGCTACAACATCACATGCAATAACTTTTTTTACTTTGCACAAGCTGGGACAGGAGATCCCCAAGAGGAAGCTGACAATGGTAGGAGCAATACGAAAGAACAAGCCAGAGCTCCCACCTCAGCTGTTGAATACACAAAATAGGCCTATCAATTCCTCTAAGTTTGTGTTCACGGCCGACACGTCCCTAGTGTCCTACGTGCCAAAGAAATGCAAAAATGTGGTACTCATGAGTACGCTGCATAGGGATGGGTGAATCTGTGGCCAGGAACATCAAAAAGCAGAAATCATAATGGATTCCAATGCCACAAAAGGAGGGGTGAACAATTTAGACAAGCTGGTGACTGGCTTGAAGAGCCCTTCGCTGACCAAATGTGATATTCTTCAACATCTTGGACATCTCGTTGTACAACATGTTTGTCATGACGTTGAACCCAGATTGGAACAGAGGGAAGCTCCAGAGGAGATTACTCTTTCGCGGGGAGCTTAGCAAGACATTGGTAAGACCTCAAATCCAGAGGAGGCAACATATCCCAAGGACCCCAGCTTCTGCAGCCGTTGTGAGGAGGATTTTCAGGAGGAGGAGGCTGGTTCCCCATCCGCCTGACCCATAGAACCATCAACTCCAATACCGGAAGTAAGTGTGAGTGATGTTGTTGTTGTGTGTTTGTGTTGTGTGTGTGTGTGTGTGTGTGTGTGTGTGTGTGTGTGTGTGTGTCTGACTCTCCTACTTTGGCCTGCTGTAATCTATGTAGGTGACTGAGTTGTTACTAAAATTCCTGAACTAAGTGTTTTCATCAGTCTAGATTGCAGTCGGTAGCAACGAGAAGAAGCACTGTGTTGTGTGTGGACCCAAGAAGGACAGGAAGACACAGAACACATGCATCAAGTGCAAGAAATACATGTGCAACATGTACACACATAGTAACACTCGGTTCCTCATGTGGCGTGTATAACGGCCTTAATTTGTTTTCAATGGGGCTCGTTTATCATTTCCATGAAATACTGTATGTAAAATTGTCCTTCCAATTTGTTCAGTTCAAAGAAATTAACATCAATAGTGATGAAAACCATGTTTAATTTATATTTGTTCAAGAGAAACACAATTTATTCCAACCATATTTTGATAATAATAATAATAAATAACATTTATTTAAAAAAAATGAATAGCGCTTTTATTGATAAATGTGATCTAGCAGAGGGAAATGGCAAATATTAACCATGTATGCTGACTATATTGCTAATAATTTGCTCTTGCTGCGGGTGATTCCCTGATCCACCTCTACGCAGACGACACCATTCTGTATACTTCCGGCCCTTCCTTGGACACTGTGCTATCTAACCTCCAAACGAGCTTCAACGCCATACAACACCCCTTCCATGGCCTCCAACTGCTTTTAAACGCTAGTAAAACCAAATGCATGCTTTTCAACCGCTCTCTGTCTGCACCTGCACGCCCAACTAGCATCACCACCCTGGATGGTTCCGACCTAGAATATGTCAAATCAAATCAAATTTTATTTGTCACATACACATGGTTAGCAGATGTTAATGCGAGTGTAGCGAAATGCTTGTGCTTCTAGTTCCGACAATGCAGTAATAACCAACAAGTAATCTAACTAACAATTCCAAAACTACTGTCTTATACACACAAGTGTAAGGGGATAAAGAATATGTACTTAAAGATATATGAATGAGTGATGGTACAGCGCGGCATAGGCAAGATACAGTAGATGGTATCGAGTACAGTATATACATATGAGATTAGTATGTAAACAAAGTGACATAGTTAAAGTGGCTAGTGATACATGTATTACATAAAGATGCAGTAGATGATATAAAGTACAGTATATACGTATACATATGAGATGAATAATGTAGGGTATGTAAACATTATATTAGGTAGCATTGTTTAAAGTGGCTAGTGATATATTTTACATAATTTCCCATCAATTCCCATTATTAAAGTGGCTGGAGTTGAGTCAGTGTGTTGGCAGCAGCCACTCAATGTTAGTGGTGGCTGTTTAACAGTCTGATGGCCTTGAGATAGAAGCTGTTTTTCAGTCTCTCGGTCCCAGCTTTGATGCACCTGTACTGACCTCGCCTTCTGGATGATAGCGGGGTGAACAGGCAGTGGCTCGGGTGGTTGTTGTCCTTGATGATCTTTATGGCCTTCCTGTAACATCGGGTGGTGTAGGTGTCCTGGAGGGCAGGTAATTTGCCCCCGGTGATGCGTTGTGCAGACCTCACTACCCTCTGGAGAGCCTTACGGTTGTGGGCGGAGCAGTTGCCATACCAGGCGGTGATACAGCCCGCCAGGATGCTCTCGATTGTGCATCTGTAGAAGTTTGTGAGTGCTTTTGGTGACAAGCCAAATTTCTTCAGCCTCCTGAGGTTGAAGAGGCGCTGCTGCGCCTTCTTCACGATGCTGTCTGTGTGGGTGGACCAATTCAGTTTGTCTGTGATGTGTATGCATAGGAACTTAAAACTTGCTACCCTCTATAAGTACCTTGGTGTCTGGCTAGACGGTAAACTCTCCTTCCAGACTCAAACATCAAACATCTCCAATCTAAAATCAAATCTAGAGTCGGCTTTCTATTCCGCAACAAAGCCTCCTTCACTCACGCCGCCAAACTTACGCTAGTAAAACTGACTATCCTACCGATCCTCGACTTCGGCGATGTCATATACAAAATAGCTTCCAATACTCTACTCAGCAAACTGGATGCAGTTTATCACAGTGCCATCCGTTTTGTTACAAAAGCACCTTATACCACCCACCACTGCGACCTGTATGCTCTAGTCGGCTGGTCCTCGCTACATATTCGTCGCCAGACCCACTGGCTCCAGGTCATCTACAAGTTCATGCTAGGTAAAGCTCCGCCTTTTCTCAGTTCACTGGTCACGATGGCAACACCCACCCGTAGCACGCGCTCCAGCAGGTGTATCTCACTGATCATCCCTAAAGCCAACACCTCATTTGGCTGCCTTTCGTTCCAGTTCTCTGCTGCCTGTGACTGGAACGAATTGCAAAAATCGCTGAAGTTGGAGACTTTTATCTCCCTCACCAACTTCAAACATCTGCTATCTGAGCAGCTAACCGATCGCTGCAGCTGTACATAGTCTATCGGTAAATAGCCCACCCAATTTACCTACCTCATCCCCATACTGTTCATATTTACTTACTTTTCTGCTCTTTTGCACACCAGTATATCTACCTGTACATGACCATCTGATCATTTATCACTCCAGTGTTAATCTGAAAAATGTTAATTATTCGCCTACCTCCTCATGCCTTTTGCACACAATGTATATAGACTCTTTTTTTTCTTTTTTTCTACTGTGTTATTGACTTGTTAATTGTTTACTCCATGTGTAACTCTGTGTTGTCTGTTCACACTGATATGCTTTATCTTGGCCAGGTCGCAGTTGTAAATGAGAACTTGTTCTCAACTAGCCTACCTGGTTAAATAAAGGTGAAATAAAAAATATATATATATATATCCCGTTGAAATCAGAGGTTTACATACATCTTAGACCAAATAGATTTCAACTCAGTTTTAGTCAATTAGTACTTGGTAGCATTGCCTTTAAATGGTTTAATTTGGGTAAAACGTTTCAGGTAGCCTTCCACAAGCTTCCCACAATAAGTTGCGTGAATTTTGGCCTATTCCTGCTGACAGAGCTGGTGCAACGGAGTCAGGTTTGTAGGCATCCTTGCTCACACATGATTTTTCAGTTCTGCCCACAAATTTTCGAGAGGATTGAGATCAGGGCTTTGTGATGGCCAATCAAATAACATGACTTTGTTGTCCTTAGGACATTTTGCCACAACTTTGGAAGTACAACTTTGGCCATACTTTGGCCATCCACCTGGCTACTCCTACCCCGGTCAACAGCACTGCACCCCCCACAGCAACTCGCCCAAGCCTTCCCCATTTCTCCTTCTCCCAAATCCAGTCAGCTGATGTTCTGAAAGAGCTGCAAAATCTGGACCCCTACAAATCAGCCGGGCTAGACAATCTGGACCCTTTCTTTCTAAAATTATCTGCTGAAATTGTTGCCACCCCTATTACTAGCCTGTTCAACCTCTCTTTCGTGTCGTCTGAGATTCCCAAAGATTGGAAAGCAGCTGCGGTCATCCCCCTCTTCAAAGGGGACTCTCTTGACCCAAACTGCTACAGACCTATATCTATCCTACCCTGCCTTTCTAAGGTCTTCGAAAGCCAAGTCAACAAACAGATTACCGACCATTTCGAATCTCACCATACCGTCTCTGCTATGCAATCTGGTTTCAGAGCTGGTCATGGGTGCACCTCAGCCACGCCCAAGGTCCTAAACGACATCTTAACCGCCATCGATAAGAAACATTACTGTGCAGCCGTATTCATTGATCTGGCCAAGTCTTTCGACTCTGTCAATCACCACATCCTCATCGGCAGACTCGACAGCCTTGGTTTCTCAAATGAATGCCTCGCCTGTTTCACCAACTACTTCTCTGATATAGTTCAGTGTGTCAAATCGGAGGGTCTGCTGTCCGGACCTCTGGCAGTCTCTATGGGGGTGCCACAGGGTTCAATTCTTGGACCGACTCTCTTCTCTGTATACATCAATGATGTCGCTCTTGCTGCTGGTGAGTCTCTGATCCACCTCTACGCAGACGACACCATTCTGTATACTTCTGGCCCTTCTTTGGACACTGTGTTAACAACCCTCCAGGCAAGCTTCAATGCCATACAACTCTCCTTCCGTGGCCTCCAATTGCTCTTAAATACAAGTAAAACTAAATGCATGCTCTTCAACCGATCGCTGCCTGCACCTGCCCTTCTGTCCAACATCACTACTCTGGACGGCTCTGACTTAGAATACGTGGACAACTACAAATACCTAGGTGTCTGATTAGACTGTAAACTCTCCTTCCAGACCCACATCAAACATCTCCAATCCAAGGTTAAATCTAGAATTGGCTTCCTATTTCGCAACAAAGCATCCTTCACTCATGCTGCCAAACATACCCTTGTAAAACTGACCATCCTACCAATCCTCGACTTTGGCGATGTCATTTACAAAATAGCCTCCAATACCCTACTCAACAAATTGGATGCAGTCTATCACTGTGCAATCCGTTTTGTCACCAAAACCCCATATACTACCCACCATTGCGACCTGTACGCTCTCGTTGGCTGGCCCTCGCTTCATACTCGTCGCCAAACCAACTGGCTCCATGTCATCTACAAGACCCTGCTAGGTAAAGTCCCCCCTTATCTCAGCTCGCTGCTCACCATAGCATCACCCACCTGTAGCACGCACTCCAGCAGGTATATCTCTCTGGTCAGCCCCAAAACCAATTATTTCTTTCCGCCTCTCCTTCCAGTTCTCTGCTGCCAATGACTGGAACGAACTACAAAAATCTCTGAAACTGGAAACACTTATCTCCCTCACTAGCTTTAAGCACCAACTGTCAGAGCAGCTCACAGATTACTGCACCTGTACATAGCCCACCTATAATTTAGCCCAATCAACTACCTCTTTCCCAACTGTATTTTATTTATTTATTTATTTTGCTCCTTTGCACCCCATTATTTTTATTTATACTTTGCAGATTCTTCCACTGCAAATCTACCATTCCAGTGTTTTACTTGCTATATTGTATTTACTTTGCCACCATGGCCTTTTTTTGCCTTTACCTCCCTTATCTCACCTCATTTGCTCACACCGTATATAGACTTGTTTATACTGTATTATTGACTGTATGTTTGTTTTACTCCATCGCAATTGTAAATGAGAACTTGTTCTCAACTTTCCTACCTGGTTAAATAAAGGTGAAATAAAAAAATAAATAAAAAAATGCTTGGGGTCATTGTCCATTTGGAAGACCCATTTGCAACCAAGCTTTAACTACCTGACTGATGTCTTGAGGTGTTGCTTCAATATATACACACACTTTTCTATTCCTCATGATGCCATCTATATTGTGAAGTGCACCAGGCCCTCCTGCAGCAAAGCACCTCCACAACATGATGCTGCCACCCACCCACTTCACTGTTGGAATGGTGGTCTTCAGCTTGCAAGCCTCCCCCTTTTTTCTCCAAAATAAACAATGGTCATTATGGCCAAACAGTTCTATTTTTGTTTCATCAGACCAGAGGACATTTCTCCAAAAAGTACGATCTTTGTCCCCATGTGCAGTTGCAAACTGTAGTCTGGCTTTTTTATGGCAGTTTTGGAGCAGTGGCTTGTTCCTTGCTGAGCGGCCTTTCAGGTTATGTCGATATAGGACTCATTTTACTGTGGATATAGATACTTTTGCACCTGTTTCCTCCAGCATCTTCACAGGGTCCTTTGCTGTTATTCTGTGATTGATTTGCACTTTCGCTCCAAAGTACGTTCATCTCTAGGAGACAGAAGGCGTCTCCTTCCTGAGCGGTATGACGGCTGTGTGGTCCCATGGTGTATTTACTTGGGTACATTTGTTTGTACAGATGAACGTGGTACCTTCAGGCATTTAACAATTACTCCCAAGAATGAACCCGACTTGTGGATGTCTACAATTGTTTTTCTGGGATCTTGGCTGATTTCTTTTGATTTTCTTTTGATTTTCCCATGATGTCAAGCAAAGAGGCACTGAGGTAGGCCTTAAAATACATCTACGGGTACACCTCGGTCTCAACTGGCCTAGCTGGTTAAATAAAGGTTAAATAAAATAAATAACTAAAAATTATGTCAATTAGCCTATCAGAAACTTCTAAAGCCATGACATCAATTTCTGGAACTTTCCAACTGTTTAAAGGCACAGTCAACTTATTGTATGTGAACTTCTCCCCCACTGGAATTGTGATACAGTAATTTATAAGTGAAATGATCTGTCTATAAACAATTGTTGGAAGAATGACTTGTGTCATGCACAAAGTAGATGTCCCAACCAACTTGCCAAAACTATACTTCTGACTACAACTGTAAGTCAACATCTACACTACCGTTCAGAATTTGGGGTCACTTAGAAATGCCATTTTGTCATTTTGTCCATTAACATAACATCAAATTGATCAGAAATACAGTGTAGATATTGTTAATTTTGTAAATGACTATTGTAGCTGGAAACATCAGATTTTTTATAGAATATCTACATAGGTGTACATTAGAATATCTACATAGGCGTACAGGAAACTCCGCGATGCTAGCCTTCTAGTCAGAGTTGCAAAGAAAATGCCATATCTCTGTCCAGTGTCTGTATTCTTTTTCCCATCTTAATATTTTTTTTATTGGCCAGTCTAAGATATGGCTTCATCTTTGCAACTCTGCCTCGAAGGCCAGAATCCCGGAGTCGCCTCTTCACTGTTGACGTTGAGACTGGTGTTTTGCGGGTACTATTTAATGAAGCTGCCAGTTGAGGACTTGTGAGGCATCTGTTTCCCAAACTAGACACTCTAATGTACTTGTCCTCTTCGTCAGTTGTGTATCAGGGCCTCCCACTCCTCTTTCTATTCTGGTTAGATACAGTTTGCGCTGTTCTGTGTAGGGAGTTGTACACAGTGTTGTAAGAGATCTTCAGTTTCTTGACATTTTCTCGCATTGAATAGCCTTCATTTCTCAGAACAAGAATAGACTGATGAGTTTCAGAGAAAGATATTTGTTTCTGGCCATTTTGAGCTTGTAATCGAACCCACAAATGCTGATGCTCCAGATACTCAACAAGTCTAAAGAAGGCCAGTTTTATTGCTTCTTTAATGAGGACAACAGTTTTCAGCTGTACTTACATAATTGCAAAAGGGTTTTCTAATGATCCATTAGCCTTTTAAAATGATAAACTTGGATTAGCTAACACAACGTGCCATTGGAACACAGGAGTGATGGTTGCTGATAATGGGCCTCTGTACGCCTATGTAGATATTCCATTAATAAATCCTCTCTGGGATTGGTGTCCCGCTGGTGTGACAACTTCTGGTGAAGCTGGAGGGCGCGCAATTTAAATAAATAATCATAAAAATGATGGATATTAAACATGTAGGAACATACAAGTCTCTTATATCAGTTAAAAGCTTAAATTCTTGTTAATCTAACTGCACTGTCTGATTTACAATATGCTTTACAGTGAAAGCATGCTTGCCAAGCATGCCAAAAATACTTTCAACCAGCACAGGATTCATAAATTCCTCTAATTTGTCATCTAAAGCCTCCTAACTACAACATGTAGTGTTGTTTTGTTAGATAAAATCTTTCTTTATATCCCAAAAAGTCAGTTTAGTTGGTGTCATTGGTTTGAGTAATTCACTTGTTCAAGTGAAAGGAATCCAAAAGCTACCGCTAAACTTTGTTAAAACAAGTCAAAATACGTTTCTATTTAGTCCTCAGGTACCCTAAAATGTAAGTAATCTATAATATTACGGAAAGAAGTATGTTCAATAGGAAAATTATGTTAGCAGGTGCGCGTCCTCTTCATCGCGCACAGACTGATTTCCAAGTCTGTATCCCAGTAGTAAAACTCATAATTCTTCCTCATTTGGGAAGAAACAAGCCTGAAACCTTGAACAAACACTACTGACATCCAGTGGAAGCCATAGGATTTGCATACTGGGAGCTGGATTACATTTTTGTCCCTATACGTTCTAATGGAAGGGCTTGGGCTCTCAAAACCAAATATATTCTGGTTGGTTTTTCTTTGGATTTTCTCCTACCATATCTATTGTGTTATAGTCTCCTACATTATTTAAAATTTCGACAAACTTCAGAGTGTTTTCCTTCCAATGGTACCAATTATATGTATGTCCTGGCGTCAGGGCCTGAGCAACAGGCAGTTTACTTTGGGCACGTCAGTTAGGCGGAAATGGAGAAGAATAGACCCTAGCCTGAAGAAGTTTTAAAAATCTGCCGTTTCCAGCTACAATAGGCATTTACAACATAAAAAATGTCTATACTTTATTTCTGGTCAATTTGATGTTATTTTAATGGACAATTAAATAGCTTTTCTTTCAAAACAAGGACTTTTCTAAGTGATCCAAACTTTTGAACGGCAGTGTAAGTATTAAGTATTTTTAAGTAAATTGTTATGGCTGAGTTATTTTACAAACCCAATAATGTTGTGGGTCCATCAGACTCGCGGACATTGGGTGAATTACATTTACATTTACATTTAAGTCATTTAGCAGACGCTCTTATCCAGAGCAACTTACAAATTGGTGCGTTCACCTTAAGACATCCAGTGGAACAGCCACTTTACAATAGTGCATCTAAATTTAGTAAGGGGGGGGGTGAGAAGGATTACTTTATCCTATCCTAGGTATTCCTGAAAGAGGTGGGGTTTCAGGTGTCTCCGGAAGGTGGTGATTGACTCCGCTGTCCTGGCGTCGTGAGGGAGTTTGTTCCACCATTGGGGGGCCAGAGCAGCGAACAGTTTTGACTGGGCTGCGCGGGAACTGTACTTCCTCAGTGGTAGGGAGGCGAGCATGTTAACAATAACATGAACGGAAACACACAAGGGGTTAAAGCAAAATGAAAGTATGGTGGTTGTTCGGAGTGGATGGGTGAGTGAATAACGCAAATGTCTAGCAACCAAAAGGTTCTGTGTTAAGCATTTTAGCAACTACTTACCATGATAGCTAACCCTTCCTCTAACCTTAACCCTTTAAACTAACTCCTAACCCGAACATTGACCCCTACGCAATCAAAACATAAAATAGCATCACTCTCTTCTAAATGAGATGCTAATGAACACTTTTGACACCATCTGGTGGCCTCTCTAAATGGCTCTGCAGCTTGTCAACATGGCAGTTCTGCTACTCCAAAACCATCTCCTCTGTTGTCAAAAAGGTGAGTGGGAAGCCTGTGTACATTTTCGAAGAAAAATATAAATTTTTGACAATGTATAGCCAGACATCTGACATTAATTGATGCAAGCCACATATTTTATGATGCTTTATATACAATGACATTGTTTGTATATCACGTCAAGAAAATATAACTTCCATTCAGAGTCCGGAGTATTCATACCACTTGACTTATTCCACATGTTGTGTTACAGCCTGAATTAAACATTTTTCATACCCATCTACACACAATAACCCCATAAAGACAAAGTGAGAAAACAAATATGCTATTTTTGCAAATATATTGGAAATTAAATATAGAAATTGTATTTACATGAGTATACCCACCCATTTGCACTGTACCTAATAGACACCAATGAGAGTTGGGAGTTTTGAATAATGCAACTAGCGTTTGCGTGATATACAATGCATTTTCAGACAGATATAACAATAATCATTTTCTCAAAAGTATTGTTTGCAAGGTAATATTTGCATGGTGTGTATACTCACTGTGTGTATACTCTGGCTGGCTATATTTCATACATGGAACTTATGGATGTTTTTTCAATGCAGAAATAATGACACAGAAGATTAACAACTTGTGCAAGATATATGATGCTGCTTTTAGAGCTTGGGTTTCATAAATATTGAGTTGTTTACATTTAGTGCAAGCTGTTCACAATGCAGAAATACATATTGTGGTTTGTACCCCTTTTCTACCCGGTGCACATATATTTAACATTGCATAACTATTGCTAAGAGTGTTCAATTGTATCACTTTTTTTCTGAAATATTTTTTTTAGGGTTTCCTTAGGCATTCCTAATCACTGCTTAATTTTCATGCAAGGAAAACTGGGTCCGGGTATCTAAGGGTTAACCTTAACCCTAAACTTAGCCCTAACCTTAACCCTAACTCTAAACCTAACCCCTAACTAGCTAACATTAGCCACCTAGCTAACGTTAGCCACAAGAAAATGGAATATAACAAATTGGAATATAATTACAAATCATAAGATATCATACAAATCGTAATTCATAACATATCCCACAAAATGAATGATGGACATCCACAAATGAATACAGTGGCCTGAGAAAGTATTTACCACCTTGGTATTTTTCCTATTTTGTTGCCTGACAAACTGGAATTAAAATAGATTTTTTGGGGGGGTTTGTATCATTTGATTTACACAACATGCCTACCACTTTGAAGATGCAAAATAATGTTTTGTGTGAAACAAACAAGAAATAAGACAAAAAAACTGAAAACTTGAGCAGGCATAACTATTCGCCCCCCAAAGTCAATACATTGTAGAGCCACCCTTTGCAGCAATTACAGCTTCAAGTCTCTTGGGGTATGTCTCTATAAGCTTGGCACGCCTAGCCACTGGGAATTTTGGGTTCCGCTTGCGTACAGCAATCTTTAAGTCATACCACAGATTCTTAAATGGATTGAGGTCTGGGCGTTGACTAGGCCATTCCAAGACATTTAAATGTTTCCCTTTAGACCAGTTTTGCTTTAGCAGTATGATTAGGGTCATTTTCCTGCTGGAAGGTGAACCTCCGTCCAAGTCTCAAATCTCTGGAAGACTGAAACAGGTTTCCCTCAAGAATTCCCTGTATTTAGCGCCATCCATCATTCCTTCAATTTTGACAAGTTTCCCAGTCCCTGCCAATAAAAAACATCCCCACAGCATGATGGGGGATGTTGTTCTCGGGGTCATGAGAGTTGTTGGGTTTGCACCAGACATAGCACTTTCCTTGATGGTCAAAAAGCTCAATTTTAGTCTTATCTGACCAGAGTACCTTCTTCCATATGTTTGGGGAGTCTCCCACATGCATTTTGGTGAACACCAAACATGTTTGCTTATTTTTTTCTTTAAGTAATGGCTATTTTCTGGCCACTCTTCCGTAAAGCCCAGCACTGTGGAGTGTACGGCTTAAAGTGGTCCTATGGACAGATACTCCAATCTCCGCTGTGGAGCTTTGTAACTCCTTCAGGGTTATCGTTGGTCTCTTTGTTGCCTCTGATTAAAGTCCTCCTTGCCTGGTTTTGGTGGGCGGCCCTCTCTTGGCAAGTTTGTTGTGATGCTTTCAATTTCCAAATAATGGATTTAATAGTGCTCTGTGGGGTGTTCAAAGATTCAGATATTATTTTTATAGTCTGCACTTCTCCACAACTTTGTCCCTGACCTGTTTGGAGAGCTCCTTGGTCTTCATGGTGCCGCTTGCTTGGTGGTGCCCCTTGCTTAGTGGTGTTGCAGACTCTGGGGCCTTTCAGAACAGGTGTATATATACTGAGATCATGTGACAGTTCATGTGACACTTAGAATGCACACAGGTGGACATTATTTAACTAATTATGTGACTTCTGAACGTAATTGGTTGCACCACATCTTATTTAGGGGCTACATAGCAAAGAGGGTGAATACATCACTTCACCAATTTGGATTATTTTGTGCATGTCCATTACATGAAATCCAATTTAAAATAAATTTGAATTACAGGTTTTAATGCAACAAAATAGGAAAACACCAAAGGGGATGAATACTTTTGCAAGGCACTGTACATACAGTACCGTACCAAATGTAACATATCATACTAATTTGAGATATCATCATGTTACATCTACCCTTAAGTCCAGGCTGAGTCAAACGGAGCTCATACATTTTCAGCCATTTTATTTCTAGATGAGCACAGAGTCCAATTCATCTTTAATGTCTGTTGAAATATATAACCTTAAAAAAACAGTTTTCAGGATGAGAAGGGGAGGGCCTATCCAATGCCCAAGAAATTCACCAATGAAATATATTTTGTGAGTTTTTAACACATAAAAGCAGATATTGAACTAGTTTTAATTTTGAAATTGACTGAAATTCGCTGAAAGGCACTTTAAGCCCAGTGAAGGAAAAAAATCATCACTCTCGTCCTGTTACATTTTAACATTTTTACTCTGAATAAAAGCTGTTATTGTGTTTAATGGCTTTCGAACTGTGCTTACAGTATATAAACTGACCATAACGATCCATTGAATGCATGGATTATTTCACACTCTATATAGTCTGTATGAAAGAGGGCTGACATAAACAGGCCAGTGTGTGTTTCAGATCTATCAAAGAGTTGCAGACTTGAGTGTAGGGAATGCATGAAGTGTTGAATTAATAATATTCAGTTAAATATGCAGTTCAAGTGTAATACTACAATACTACACACAGTCTCAGGAACAAAACACACATATGCTCTTTTATGAAGTGCAAAATCTAAACCATGAAACAATCTTCTTTCACACAGTCCTTCCACAGCAGCTGACTTGGAATCCCAGACCATGTTTTTGCTTTCCCTTTATCCATCCCTCTATATTTGTGCTTTCGTTCATCCTCTTCAACTCTCTCTCTCTCCTTGTCCCTTCCATCTACCTATTTCTCTCCAAATCTCTCTCTCTCTTTCTCTCTCTACCTCCATCTTCTTCTCCCTCTATTTCTCTCTCTTTCTCTTTCTATCTGTCTCTCTCCCTCACTCTTCCTCAGATGTGTTTTGTGTGCTTTGAACCTAATCAGACTTCGGTCTGTAGCGGGGTGAAGTGGGATCACTTCAGAGACGGACTCATCACAGGTTCCAATAGGCCACACAGACTGCTGTGTGTGTGTGTGTTTGTAGACTAACCACCAGCCCGTTAGATATCAGACCAGTTAGTGGCTGTGGCCTCTCTGTGTATCCTTGTCTGGCCGTCGGGAGCGTTCGCAGTTTCGGAAGCAGATTTCCAAGGAACTGAGATTTAGTGTGACTGATCCATTTATCAGACCTGACTCTGGCTGAGAGAGTAGAGAGGGGGAATAGAGGGGTGAGAGGAGAGGCGAGAAAGGAGGGGAAAGAGGAGGTGAGAGGAAAGTGGAGAGAGGAGGAGGGGTTAACTGGGGTGAAACAAGCTAGGATATGTCTCTACTGGCATCAAACACAGACAGAACAGCATCATGGATCCATCACTCAAAGTCAGGTGTCATGACAATGACATGGCAAGGGTTGTCAGGTTTGATGCGGTTGCCATGCACTGGCTAGGATGCATTTGTTGCTGTCACAACAACAACATCAACTCTCCGTCATAGCTAAACCAACCATCCCTCCTGAAATCTATCTGTAAAGGTTAAAACATTTGGGGAGAACATTAAAATGTCCATGCCAGGGGATGAGCCCTCAGTGTAGAGCAGCAGGAGGTCTGAAGCAAAGAGGTGCTATTGTCATCTATAATTTATCTGCTGTCAGATAGGAAAGGAGTGGTGGACCTCAGAGCTGGCCTTTCATGCCTTTTAAATGTCATGTTTGGAGCTTGGTTTTCTCAGTTAGTTAAAAAATACAGGACTGGCATATGAAGAAATGCTGTGGCAGGTCTGGTCTGATGTCAGTAGGCCAAGTATTCCCACCATAGCAAACCCACAAACCAGGGATCCCCATCATATTTTATCAAAAACATTATTTTTGCATGTCTTGTCTTATCATCAAGTGAATCATATCAGCAAGGAGAAGTAATAAACATTTTTCAATTAATATATTTGGCAGCTAGTTTTTCATGTTTCCCCACATTGGAAGATGAAGCATATTAGATAGAAAGGCAACTACAAACACATGTTTGCTAATAGCAGCTGTTTAGCTGGTTAAATAAAGGTTGGCCATGTTGACAAAAATGTATGTCCAAGTCAAAAAAGCTTACCAGCAGCAAGCGGCACTTTCTGCGACTGGTTCTCCAAGTGCTTTTTCAAAGCCTATGTTAGATACTCCAGGGAGTGTAATTAGCTCCAATGAGTGTAATTTGCTCAATATAAGGAATTAAGAAATACAGTAGAAAACAGGAAAATGTAAGTCAAAATGGGTTTTATCTGTTGTTGCTAGCGATAATAATAAAAACATTTGGGGGAACTTGTTTAACTTTTTTTTAAATATTTTTTTTCCCCAAAACCCCTGCAGTACCTCAATGGTAGAGTTCTTTTTGAGTCCAAAAAGTAGGACCTGGACCCGGACCAGAACGGACATGAAGACAATCAGACCCGTACCCGAATGGACACGCACATTTGTTTTAAAGGGGGACCCAGACCTGAGAACAATCAGACCCTAGCTCGAATGGTCCCGACGATAACTAGACCTAGACCCAGCCTGTACCTTTATGGGTCCGAGTCTAGAACAGACCCGACTGGATTCCAGTGACCAAAAAATAATGTTTATCAGCCAAGATGCTCTTCTGGTTAACGAATAGGTCTTTGTGTAATATGTTGACTCTGCCTTTTATGCCAAGACATGTATATTATTAGCGTAAAATAAATATCTAAAAGGAATGCTATTTGATCATAGGCTGTGGTGGAAATGGAAATAAAATCACTCTGGAAACCCTCCAATGTAAAATCCTTGAAGTCAGCACATTTTTACAGGTCAAAATGTTTTCACTCCTTGAATGAATCATAAAATGGAGGTTTTTGCAGGTCGAAGATATTTTGCAACAGGTTGCCCAGATTTGAGCAGGTAAGTGCCTCACAAAAGGACACTGTACGCGTTTGTCAGTTGCTAATGGATCCAAGACGAAAATACTTATTGACTGAACCAAAGTCAACAGATGAGGGATTAACATGTAGACAGTGGTGGAAAATGTACCCAATTCTCATACTTGAGTAAAAGTAAAGATACCTCAATAAGTCATCCAGTAAAATATTACTTGAGTAAAAGTCAAAGTATTTGGTTTTAAACATACTTAAGTATCAAAAGTAAATTGAATTACTAAAATATACAAAGTATCAAAAGTAAAAGTATAAACACTTTCAAATTCAGATGGCACACCTTTCTTGTTTTTTAATATATTTATGGATAGCCAGGGGCACACTGCAACACTCAAACATAATTTCCAAATGAAACAATTGTGTTTAGTGAGTTTGCTAGATGAGAGGAAGTAGGGACGACTACGGATGTTCCCTTTATAAGTATGTGAATTGGACAATTTTCCTGTTATAGACCTATATCCATCCTGCCCTGCTTATCTAAAATCTTCGAAAGCCAAGTTAAGTCGCTCTGGATAAGAGCGTCTGCTAAATGACTTAAATGTAAATGTAAATGTTAACAAACAGATCACCAACCATTTTGAATCCCACCGTACCTTCTATGCAATCTGGTTTCCTAGCTGGTCATGGGTGCACCTCAGCCATGCTCAAGGTCCTATCATAACCACCATCGATAAAAGACAGGACTGTGTAGCCATCTTCATCGACCTGGCCAAGGCTTTCGACTCTGTCAATCACTGCATTCTTATCGGCAGACTCAATAGCCTTGGTTTCTTAAATGACTGCCTCGCCTGGTTCACCAACTACTTCTCAGATAGAGTTCAGTGTGTCAAATCGGAGGGCCTGTTGTCCAGACCTCTGGCCGTCTCAATGGGTGTGTCACAGGGTTCAATTCTCGCGCCGACTATTTTCTTTGTATATATCAATGATGTCGCTCTTGCTGCGGGTCATTCTCTGATCCACCTCTACGCAGACAACACCATTCTGCATACATCTGGCCCTTCTTTGGACACTGTGTTATTAACAAACCTACAAATGAGCTTCAACGCCATACAACACTCCTTCCGTAGCCTCCAACTGCTTTCAAATTCTAGTAAAACTAAATGCATGCTCTTCAACCAATCGCTGCCCCATCACTACTTTGGATGGTTCTAACTTAGAATATGTGAACAACTACAAATACCTAGGTGTCTGGTTAGACTGTAAACTCTCCTTTCAGACTCACATTAATCATCTCCAATCCAAAATTAAATCCAGAATTTGCTTCCTATTTCACAACAAAGCATCCTACACTCATGCTGCCAAACATACCCTTGTAAAACTGACCATCCTACCGATCCTTGGCTTTGGCGATGTCATTTACAAAATAGCCTCCGACACTCTACTCAGCATACTGGATGTAGTAAATCACAGCGACCTGTAAGCTCTCGTTGGCTGGCTTCAGGTCATCTATGAGTCTTTGCTATGTAAGGCCCCACCTTATTTCAGCTCACTGGTCACCATAGCAACACCCACCCCTAGCACCCGCTCCAGCAGGTATATTTCACTGGTCATCCCCAAAGCCAACACTTCCTTTGGCCGCCTTTCCTTCCAGATCTCTGCTGCCAATGACTGGAGCGAATTGCAAAAATCACTGAAGCTGAAGACTTATATTTCCCTCTCTAACTTTAAGCATCAGCTGTCAGAGCAGCTTACCGATCACTGTACCTGTACACAGCAATCTGTAAATATCACACCAACTACCTCATCCCCATATTGTCATTTATCTTCTTGCTCTTTTGCACCCCAGTATCTCTACTTGCACATAATCATATGCACATCTATCAGTCCAGTGTTGAATTGCTAAATTGTAATTATTTTGCCTCTATGGCCTATTTATTGCCTTACCTTCCTACTCTTCTACATTTGCACACTCTGTACATAGATTTTTCTATTGTGTTATTGACTGTATGTTTGTTTATGTGTACCTCTGTGTTGTTGTTTTTGTCGCACTGCTTTGCTTTATCTTGGCCAGGTTCGCAGTTGTAAATGTGAACTTGTTCTCTACTGGCCTATCTGGTTAAATAAAGGTGAACTACAATATATATACATTTTTTTAAAGTCCTGATAAGCTTTCAAAATGTAACGTGTACTTTTGGGTGTCAGCGAAAGTATATGGAGTAAATAGTATATTAATTTATTTTGGAATGTAGTGAAGTAAAAGTGAAGTACTTAAGTAGTACTTCAAAGTATTTTTACTTAAGTACGTTACACCACTGCGTTTAAACACTCTGGGCTCTTTTTTTGGCTGACTTTAATGAAGCGCAATGGTCAAACACACGCTTGTTTGCAATTTCGCCCTGTAAAGCCGGCACTCTTCTATTTTCAAATCCCTAGTGCCAGGATTGGTAATTTACCTGTTTTATATGAGCTCGCCCGCTCAGTGTTGGTTGTAATGGTAATATATAAGGTGTGTCCTTAAAAACATGTGCCACAAGTGCCAATTTCAGAATGTGATAGTGGGAATATTTAAGACCAACCAAAAGCTGCTCTCAGCGGTAATTCGGTTAGTTATGTGTCCACGTAGTAACCGAAAGGTTGCTAGATTGAATCCCCGAGCTGACAAGGTCAAAATCTGTTTTTCTGCCCCTGAACAAGGCAGTTAACCCACTGTTCCTAGGCTGTCATTGTAAATAAGAATTTGTTCTTAACTGACTTGCCTAGTTAAATATAATGTAAACATAAAATAAAATAAAAAATAATTCCCCATTTAGTTACATTTTATTGTCCTGCCCAACGCATTCGCCAGCTCAAGAGTATTTATAAAGGGTCTGGCTCGTGAGAACGCTTTGAAATAAATCTAAATCAACAAAGCTTTATTAAAAGATCAGAAACACAGTCAGCGGACTGTACATTACTGTCTCCTGTTATTATGTTGAGTGTGTGTAAAAACAACATCCATGTAGGATATCCATGTAGGCTATATGCCCATCATGGAATGCAATAGGATCATTCTAAATACAGGTGACCCCTGTATTTAGAAATATTTAAGATATTTCCGTGTAACAATTGCTTGTTTTACACAAGCCCCTGGTTTACCCTTACCCTACTACAACGACAGCTGGTTCAACAGCAATATATCTGGTGTCTTTATTATCATGGCCATGCATTAGCCCATTAAAGTATCCATAAAAGGTTTATAAACAGTCTACTCGTGAGACTTGTTCCATCATTCTTTTGCATTATTCACAATTCACGTAGGCCTAACTGCAGTGCACACTCCATATTTCCAAAGAGCCACTCTTTTCCGGTTAGGTTACAAAAGACATACTCCTCTAAAAATGCATTTTTTTAAGGGAGCCTAGTAAAAAAAATGGGGAGAAGTGCAATGCGTAAAGGCTTATACTCGTTGAAGCCAATTACAACGATGTTGACTGTCAACACTCCAAAAATATTGAGAAAACACTGGATGTTTTTTTCTTACTGTTGCAATCACTTGTTACTGTAGCCTATGCTATTTAATTAACAGTATCAATCAATTATGGATTATAGGACAAGAATATTCCATGCCTCCAGCCGAATTGGAGATAACGACACCACAAAGACCATCAATAACCTACAGGATTTGAGACAAACACATGCAGTATTAAGCCATGGAACGCTTTGATTGGCCAGTGAGTGGCCAAGCCCTCGTCACACCAACAGCTTGCTTATTCATCCAAACCCTCCCCTTCGCACCACCGCCAGCTATTGCGCGCATAATTCTGGCTGTGAAAATACCACAAATATCTCTGACACAGACCTGGACCTATAGCACTACTGCCAGCGCTTACTGTGGATTTACCATTGTGTTAAATTAGTTAAAATAGAGCCCTCTATTCTGCCGAGCTTGCTGAGTTCTTCCATTGTGGTCAAAATAAGGCGGAGCACAGATGTCTGTGTCTCGGCCCTGTCTTAGTGGGGAGATGTTTAGCTTGGGACAGGAGGTAGTGGGGTTTGGCACTGGGCATCTAAACAGTAGGACGTCATGCATAGCCGAGAGGAAAGTATGTGTGTGTGTGTTCAAATCAGTGTTTTTCTGAAGGTGTGGGTGTACAGTGTGTGTGTGTGTGTGTGTGTGTGTGTGTGTGTGTGTGTGTGTGTGTGTGTGTGTGTGTGTGTGTGTGTGTGTGTGTGTGTGTGTGTGTGTGTGTGTGTGTGTGTGTACAATCTCAGTTTATTAATCAAGAGTGCGTGAAAGGAGTGTGTGTGTGTACAGGTATGTTAAAGTGGAGAGAAAGAACAGGCTGTTCTATGGGCAGTCACGCACCACGTCTCTAGTCATGGAGAGGACATCCAGTTAATGTAAACAGGTGAAAAGCAGAGCAGGTTTGAGCATCATATTAAAGGGGAATTCCACCGCATTGTGCTTCATCCAGTATTCTCTCTTTAGTTGCAGAGTTCATAGACAGACTGATGATATGTTAGGAAAAGCAAGGTGTTGGTATGGATTTTACCTTCCATTCATAAACCTCTGAACTGAGTCAGGGTCGCGGTCTGACCATGGGAAGAAAAGTGCATGATTAGGATTCCGAGTATGCTCCATTGACTTCCTTCTAAGGCATCCATTCTTACAAGCCAGAAAGCATCAACCTACTGTTATTCAGCGTCCGGTCGATGTTGGTTATTAGTTGTTGCTCAACCTTACAGCGTGATAAAAAGGTCTGTGAAAAAGTTGAATCCCTCAAGAAGAGAGAAGTCAAGGGTTCAGGGAAAGAGGGTGTGAGTGAGCACAGTGTGTGTGTGTGTGTGTGTGTGTGTGTGTGTGTGTGTGTGTGTGTGTGTGTGTGTGTGTGTGTGTGTGTGTGTGTGTGTGTGTGTGTGTGTGTGTGTGTGTGTGTGTGTAAATGTGTACTTTCGTCTGTGTGTGTGTCTTTCTTTAAGAGATTGACAGACATGGCAGGCTGGGGAGTGGAGCCTTCAACTGCATCCCAAATGGCACCCAATTCCTATTTAGTGCACTACTTTTGACCAGGTCCCATTTGGGATTCAGCCTTCACCCTCACAGTGTGCAGACCCAAAAAATAACCAGACCCAACAGGAGGCAAAACCAGAGAGAGGAAATATTTTCAAAATCAACACAAATTAATATGAAGAGAAATAAACACATATGGATCTACAGTGGAGTTCAGAGAACAGCGTGGAACTGGGCTAATATTTATCAAATGTCCAGTCTGGTCTGAAGGCTTTTGATTGTGGTTCCTAAGCAGTAGGGGATATGTGCATTTAATGTGTGTATATGAGGGCATGCAAGATATGTTGGCTTTAAGGAATTTGGCACATCTATATGCATGTTGAGAGACAGCTAAGGAATCTCTCTCTCTCTCTCTCTCTCCTGTGACTTATGAGATTCAGAGATATCCAACATCTAGCAGCAGCATCCTGTCAGCACTACCACGGGTCCCTGCGTAGAAGCACCTTCTTTTTTTAACCAAACCTGCTTTGAATTTCCGACATTTGGTAGGCTATTTGTTAGTCAACCTAGTCTAATAATAATGACATACATGTAGCTTCTCTTCTATCATTACTTTTTGCCCCAGAACATTTAATAAAGCATTGCTCACCAGAATAATGTCAACAATCGATAAAATGAATGCATCAATAATCTAGTTGACCTCAGTAAAGTAAAGGTCACTCTTTCATATCTGCCTCACTCGTGGAGTGAGGAAATTTAGGGACCAATGAGAAAATGCAAAACAAAATAACATCAGTTTCACCGCTTTTAAAGAAATTGAAAGCTGTGAAAATGATCCAACATGATGATGATAAGACTTAATTTAGTCTTGGATGTACATTTTCTTGTGGTTGAAATAGCCTACTGTCAGCTTGTATATTGCTGAAAAAGATGCACAGTCCCTAAACGCACATTCACATTGTGTCAAGAGACAAGAGACATTGAAAGAAAGAAATCATATTTCTCCACATCTATTCCCAAGACAAGGGGGCGGCAGGGTAGCCTAGTAACCAGAAGGTTGCAAGTTCAAACCCCCGAGCTGATAAGGTACAAATCTGTCCTTCTGCCACTGAACAGGCCGTCATTGAAAATAACTTATTTTAACTGACTTGCCTAGTTAAATAAAGGTAATATTTTCTTTTACAAAATTAACATTTGGATTATAATTTTACCACAAGAAATACTTAATTATACAGGAGTTAATATTATACTAGGCTACGTGTGTCACGGTTCATGAATCCACTGCCTCCTTTTCCTTTTCTCTCTCTCTCTCTCTCTCTCTCTCTCTCCTCTCCCGTGTTTGTGTGGGCGTGGTTCCCAATCTCGGCCTGATTGTCTGCGCCAGCTGGAATCACTTATCTTCCCTTTATATGTTCTGTAACCAGTGTTTCTTGTTGTCAGATCGTTGTTACTTCCCTGAGGTTGTGTCGTGTGTCCGTGCTCATCTCTCGCCGCCCTTGTGTGGATTATCTGCTGTGCTCCTTCCTACCCATCCGGACACTCTCCCCTGGGTTTCTCAGCACGCTCACATAGGAGGATGCGCCCTAGTCCCTGGGTCGGATTCCGTCTGAGTACAGTCTGTCTGTCCTGTTGCTGCTGTAACCTGTATTCATTAAACCATCGTTGCTTGCATCTTGCATCCGCCTCTGTATTGTTACAGAACGATCTGACCAGACCATGGATGCAGCGAGTTCAACGAGTCTGACCAAATTCATTTCCCGTAGTATCACGAGAATGGATCAACAAGAGGAGAACATCTCCAGCACAGGTCGGGCAGTACAAGCCATTGCGACGCAGGTATCCCAGCTGACCCAACAATTACAACATCTGAGGGGTCTCGCTGCGCCACCTACACCGGCAGTTCAACCCGCCCCGCCAGAGCCGGATTCCCAGCTAGAGCCACGGCTACCGACACCAGAGGGTTATTCAGGTGATCCTGACTATTGCAGAGCTTTTCTTACGAGATGTTCCATGCATTTCTCGTTGCAGCCACGGACCTTCAACCGTGAACAGTCTAAGGTAGCATTCGTACTCACACTGCTATCAGGCAAAGCGGCTCTTTGGGGAACGGTGGTGTGGGCGAACCAGGACCCATGCTGCACCTCTTTCCAGACACTCTCCGAGGAGATGAGAAGGGTCTTCGATCGGGCCGTGGCGGGTAGGGAGGCGGCCAGACTACTCGCTGACCTTCGCCAAGGAGACCGTTCAGTATCGGAATACTCCATCCAATTCCGCACTCTGGCCGCAGAGTGTCAGTGGAACGAGGAGGCGCAGTGGGACATGTTCCTGCATGGGCTGGAGGACCGGATCCAGAAGGAGATTTATGTTCTGGACCTTCCCAGGAGTTTAAATGGACTAGTGGAACTAGCCTTGAGGGTCGACGCTCATCTGAGTCGTGTTGGCCGCCGAGCATGCCCTAACAGACCGTATAACGACACGGAGGGCTGGCATGCCAGCGGCGGGAACACGGCCAGTTCAGCCTCCGCTCACGAACCCATGCAGCTGGGGAGAGCTCGCCTCTCCCGGGAAGAGAGGGAGAGGCGGAGATCCCAAGGGCTCTGTCTCTACTGTGGTAGAGCGGGCAACTTTATCCACTCCTGCCCGGTAAAAGATTAGGCCCGGTAGTAAGAATGAGGCTACTATCGGGTGGTGTCACCACAGAGAAGACCTCATCATCTACTCTCCTCCCGGTAAGACTAAGATGGGCCAACCACACGCACGACACCCAAGCCTTACTGGACTCAGGAGCAGAGGGTAATTTCATGGACTTCAAGCTCGCTCACAAACTCCAGATTCCTATCACCTCACTCACGCACAAGATATCCGTCAACGCTCTCAATGGTCAAGAACTACCCAACATTTCTCACACCACTGAACCTATCACACTCATCACTTCTGGCAATCACACTGAGACACTATCATTTCTACTCATGGACTCACCCCTTGCACCATTAGTTCTCGGCCACCCTTGGCTCACCCAACACAACCCCAGAGTTGACTGGGGTCATAACTCTATATCCATGTGGAGTAACAAATGTCTTGAGTCCTGTTTAGTGTCTGCTTGTTCGTCTGTGTCTGATTCTGTGTTTCTAGAGGAGGCAGTGGATTTGTCTAACGTGCCCGTTGAATACCTCGACCTGAAGGAGGTGTTCAGTAAGTCCCGTGCTGCTTCTCTTCCTCCGCATCGTCCCTATGACTGTGCAATAGAATTATTGCCAGGTGAGTCTCCGCCTAAAGGCAAGTTATATTCACTCTCTGTTCCTGAGAGGGAGGCTATGGAGAGATACATCTCTGGTTCTCTGGCATCTGGATTCATTCGTCCTTCCTCTTCTCCAGCGGGGGCGGGGTTCTTCTTTGTGGAGAAGAAGGACGGATCTCTGCGTCCTTGCATTGATTACCGTGGGTTGAATAACATCACAGTGAAGAATACCTATCCCTTACCGTTGATGTCCTCAGCCTTTGAAAGGTTACAGGGAGCATCCGTGTTCACTAAGTTGGATTTACGTAATGCATATCATTTGGTTCGCATAAGGGGGGGGGGGGACGAATGGAAGACCGCGTTTAACACCCCCAGAGGGCACTTCAAATATTTGGTCATGCCTTTTGGGCTATCCAACTCCCCAGCGGTTTTCCAGGCACTCGTAAATGACGTGCTGAGAGATATGATTGATCAGTTCATATATGTTTACCTGGATGACATACTGATTTTTTTCTTCTTCTCTCCAGGAACACGTTCAGCACGTCAGACGAGTGCTTCAGAGGTTGTTGGAGAATGGACATTTTGTCAAGGCGGAGAAATGCATTTTTCATGCACAATCCGTTCCATTCCTAGGTTACATCGTCTCGACTGAAGGTATTCGCATGGATCCTGACAAGGTTAAGGCTGTGGTGGATTGGCCAAGCCCAGATTCCCGTAAGGCCCTACAGAGGTTTCTGGGATTCGCCAATTTCTACCGGCGTTTCGTTCGCAACTTTAGCCAGATAGTCGCTCCTCTTACCGCCTTAACCTCCCCAGAGTGACGTTCAGGTGGTCCGATACAGCCGAGGCTGCATTCGTCAAACTCAAGAGCCGCTTTGTTTCGGCTCCCATCCTCATAGCTCCCGATCCCTCGCGTCAGTTCATGGTGGAGGTGGACGCTTCAGAGGTGGGGGTAGGTGCGGTACTTTCCCAACGTTCCTCTTCTGACGACAAGATGCACCCTTGCGCGTTCCTTTCCCATCGGTTATCACCTGCGGAACGCAACTACGACATTGGCAACAGAGAGTTGTTGGCAGTGAAGTTAGCACTGGAGGAGTGGCGCCATTGGTTAGAGGGTTCGGGGTACCTTTTATAGTTTGGACCGATCACAAAAATTTGGAATATATCAGAACCGCCAAGCGACTCAACTCCAGGCAGGCGCGGTGGGCACTCTTTTTCTGACGTTTTGACTTCTCTCTCTCGTATCGCCCGGGTTCCAAGAATGTCAAACCCGATTCCCTTTCTCGCATTTTTGACCATTCCGAACGCCCATCCACTCCCGAGTGCATCCTACCCGGGACCCTAGTGGTCTCCACACTCACATGGGAGGTTGAATCGAGGGTCAAAACGGCCTTAGAAGGGGTAACGCCTCCGCCCGGTTGCCCGCCTAATCGGTTGTTTGTGCCGGAGGGGTGTCGGTCCGATGTTATTCGGTGGGGGCATTGCTCCAACGTAGCGTGTCATCCAGGAGTCAGTCGCACTAGCTTTTTGGTTAAGCAACGCTTTTGGTGGCCACTGATGGCTCGTGACATTCACAGTTTTGTCTTGGCTTGCTCGGTTTGTGCCACTGGGAAGACTTCTAATCGACCCCCAGATGGGTTACTCCAACCGCTGTCGGTCCCTTCGAGACCCTGGTCCCACATCGCGCTAGATTTTGTTACCGCCCTCCCGCCCTCCCAGGGCAATACTGTTGTTTTGACCGTGGTGGACCGGTTCTCGAAGGCGGCTCATTTTATTCCCTTGCCTAAATTACCATCTGCCAAGGAGACAGCGGTAACTGTCGTGGATCACGTCTTTCGCTTACATGGTCTGCCGATGGACGTAGTTTCTGACAGGGGGCCCCAATTTGTGTCCAAGTTTTGGCAAGAGTTTTGTAGGTTACTGGGAGCGAGTGTCAGCCTGTCTTCAGGGTTTCATCCCCAGAGCAACGGTCAAGCGGAGAGGGCCAACCAAGATTTGGAGAGAGTGTTGCGATGTTTGGTTTCTAAGAATCCCTCTTCCTGGAGTCAACAACTCTCTATGGTTGAGTACGCTCACAATTCGTTGCCAGTGGCAGCCACGGGTCTCTCTCCGTTTGAGTGTAGTTTAGGTTACCAGCCACCTATCTTTCCCAGTACGGAGTCCGAGGTGTCTGTTCCCTCCGCTCACGCTTTCATCCAGAGGTGCCGTCGCGCATGGAGCAGAGCCCGTGAGACTCTTCTCCGGGTGGGGGCGCGCACCAAGACTAAGGCCGATCGCCACCGGTCGAAGCCTCCGGTATACGTCGTTGGCCAAAGAGTGTGGCTTTCTACTAAGAACATTCCACTCCGATCCGTTTCGAACAAGCTTGCCCCCAAATTTATCGGCCCGTTCAAAGTCACCAGGATCATTAGTCCGGTGGCGGTCCGGCTCCAGCTTCCTCCGGCGTATAGGAGAATTCATCCTACCTTTCATGTGTCTAAAATAAAACCTGTGTTTCAGGCACGCATTAACCCACCGGTCCTGGTTCCCCCGCCGCCACGACTTGTTGATGGGGAACCCACCTTTTCTGTCAATCGTATTTTGGACTCTAGAAGGAGGGGACGCGGATTCCAGTACCTGGTGGACTGGGAGGGTTACGGCCCGGAGGAGAGAAGTTGGGTACCTGCTAGGGACATTCTGGATCACTCCCTTATCGATGATTTCAATCGACAGGTAAATTCGCCTGGGAACGCCAAGAGGCTTTTCCTTTTCTCTCTCTCTCTCTCTCTCTCTCTCTCCCGTGTTTGTGTGGGCGTGGTTCCCAATCTCGGCCTGATTGTCTGCGCCAGCTGGAATCACTTATCTTCCCTTTATATGTTCTGTAACCAGTGTTTCTTGTTGTCAGATCGTTGTTACTTCCCTGAGGTTGTGTCGTGTGTCCGTGCTCATCTCTCGCCGCCCTTGTGTGGATTATCTGCTGTGCTCCTTCCTATCCATCCGGACACTCTCCCCTGGGTTTCTCAGCACGCTCACATAGGAGGATGCGCCCTAGTCCCTGGGTCGGATTCCGTCTGAGTACAGTCTGTCTGTCCTGTTGCTGCTGTAACCTGTATTCATTAAACCATCGTTGCTTGCATCTTGCATCCGCCTCTGTATTGTTACAACGTGAGAGTTAAAAGACCTATAGTCAATGTTCACATTTCAGTTACTATTCAATTTAACCCATCTGAACTTTAAAAGTGCTCAGACCAGATAGTGTGGCCGCACCTGTCGCACCCCTACTTCCTGCTATGTGTACATGTGGGAAAGGGGGCGTGGCTGAATCAATTGGAATTGAAAGTATTGACTTGAGGGCTTTGCTTTTCCAACTGATGTTATGACCCCGGTGTGACAAAGAAATGCCCGATACCATTGACATTAATAATTTATAAAGCTTAACTTTGAACGTATTAGCCTTCAGAATTTCCCAAAAATTTGACTCAATTTAAAATTGCTGGGGTCCAATTTAACTTGGTGTGTAGTAGGCCTAGTAACAACACATTCATCCTGTTATACTCCATGTAGTAGAAAATCTATTTTTTAAATTTGTATTTCTGACATATTTTAAGTACTTCAACATTTGCCCTTCTCCTTCTAGCTACTTAACAAGACCACAAACAAGTCATGGTTTAAAACTTTCCACTGTTGCAGAGACTGAGAGCTGCACTCTCTTTTCCTTTCTCATGGAAATTCCAGCCGTATCCATTGACCATTAAACCACAAAAAGTATAACAAACACCCCAGCCAGAAAGGAGAGAGTTCTTTGCATGTTCTTACTTTAAACACGGTCATGGACATTTGGGCTTAAGCCTTGGCAGAGGAGCTCACTATTTTATCTTCCTTGGATGGTCTGTCTGTCTGTGGGAAAACATGAAGCTGACATGCCAAACTAAATATCCACCACACATGGCCCGTACAAAGACCAAACATGCGTCCCAAATGGCACCCTATTCCATATATAGTGCACTACTTTTGACCAAGTAGTACACCTTATAGGGAATATGGTGCCATTTGGGATGCACAGCAAGTACAAAGGCAACAAAGAGACAGCTGACGGGTGGTTCCAACAGTGGTGTGTTCTGCTGTTATGGCAGTTTGTCTTTCAACTAGAGAATAACGGTGTGGATGTGTTCTAAATGGCGTGTTATGTAGGACACTGCGGCCAGGCTATAGGAGCTGGGTCCTGGGCCGTGAATCTGGGTCTTAGCCAGGTTAAATACAGATTTTGGACGAACAGAGAAATCGATTTAGCTGGGATGGCATTCTGAATAGTGGTGAGACTGCCGGGGAACGTCTCCAGGCGAACAAACGAAATCAAAGCTGACCATAGTATTGGCATTATGGAACAGCTCATTTTGTTCTGCAAAGATTCACAAGCTAAATATATCGTATAAAAGAAAATATTGATTCAAATGTTACGTCAACATGTAAATCACTTTTTCCTATTACATTATTCATATTATTTCATTATTATTTTTGTTTTTAATAAAGTACTTTTGTAAGAATTTACTTCAGTATAATAACATCATCATCTATTGTACTCTCTAGGTAACATAAAAGATAAGAAGACTTACCTCAGAACAGACATTTGTCTCTATACATGCTATTCCAGGTTAGTTTCTTCACTAATATCCACCCAGTTAGGCCTCTGAGAAAACAGCGTAAGCACTGATTAATGCTCCTAAAGAGGGCCATTTCATGATTTATAATGCACTTGTGCATAAATCCACCAATCTAATCCATCAGCCAGACAAAGGAGAGGGTGGCAATAAAGCATAACTTCCTCAAGAGGAGCCCAGATTTATCAGGGTGCTCAGAGGGTTTACATAAACAGAGTTGCATAATGCCCTAGCTAAAACAAATATGTCTGAGATGAATAGTACTTATAAATGTTATAAAGCTAAGTTAGCTCAATTTCACCTTCTTATTGTGTAGGTGTATAATGTACTTTTTGTTGCTGTCATAGCTACTAAAACAGTTCTTCCTACACTCTTAGAAAAAAAGGTTCCAAAAGTGTTTGGCTGTCCCCATAGGATAACCCTTTTTGGTTCCAGATAAAACCCTTTTTAGTTCAATGTACAATCCTCTGTGGAAAGTGCTTTTCATTAACTTAAAAGGGTTCTACCTGGCACCAAAAAGGGTTATTCAAACGGTTATACTATGGAGACCGCCAAATATCCATTTTAGGTTCTAGATAAACTATCTCTAAGCAACCAAAAGCCTATCTTTGATGCAATGTTATATGATGGAAAACAGGAGTGATGTGGAATTGCACCACATTTTTCTGCTTGCCTGTTTGTGCACTTTTAGCCATCATTTTCTCACTGGGATTTCAAAAAAAGTTTAGTCATTATTAAACAACAAAGTACCTTAGTACTCTTGAGCTGACGTCTCAGGATGCTTTTTCACCATTTTATCATAGTCACAGGAAATTGCTCATCGAAATGGAATTCCAGATTCTTGTTCGCCTACAATGGAACTGTCCCAACCTTTCTCAGTCTGGTTACATTCAGACAGTAACAATTTGTCTCCAAATTGGTCTTTTCTCTTCAAACAGGAATTTGATGGCTGTAGAATGTCCTTGTTATAGACAGTTCAAAATGGACTGTAGGGAGAGGGTATTGTATTTTTTTTATTGGGCACAGGGGACAGTAGTGTGTTTTTTCCCTGGTTTACATTCGCTCTTTTGCAGGTTTTACTATATGCCTTCCATCCTAGGCAAATGTCCTCATGTGCTTGCATGCACCTCCCCTATATCAATGTGTTTGTTCTTCCCATATATACTATGCTTTTCCATAGCTAACTTTTACTATACCATAGGTCTACAGGGAAAACTGTCTATCCTGCCCTCTATCCACCATTCATAGCAACAATTGTGGTAGGATAGGACAAGACAAACTTGAATGGCCCAAGGTGAAAATTGTCTTAGACACACAGTACTGCTGTATACAAAATAGACACTCAACATAATACATGCAATACAGTTACCCTTATCATCATACACGTCTCATATAGCCACAAACATAATACTTTGCATATTCCTTTGTTCTGTCAGTGGCGCTCTAACAGAGCTCAGCTAGGTGGATCAATTGTTCAGATCTCTAATAGGCTAACTAGCAATCGTATCCAACATAAAAGCACTCAAAGCTTATTTAATTGTCTATATAAATCCAGAAGAACAAATAGGAATACCTCTATCATTGCGCATGAAAGAACAGTTTTATTTTTTATTTCACCTTTATTTAACCATGTAGGCCAGTTGAGAACAAGTTCTTATTTACAACCGCCCCCTGGCCAAGATAAAGCAAAGCAGTGCAACACAAACAACACAAGGTTACACATTGAATAAAAAACATTCTGTCAATAACACAATAGAAATGTCTATATACAGTATTTGCAAATGTAGTAAGATTAGGGAGGTAAGGCAATAAACAGGTCATAGTGGCGAAATAATTACAATTAAACACTGGGGTGATAGATGTGAAGGAGATGAATGTGCAAGTAGAGATACTGGGGTGCAAAACAGCAACAAAATAATTAACAATAAGGGAATGAGATAGCTGGGTGGGCTATTTACAGATGGACTATGTACATGTGCAATGTTCGGTACGCTGCTCTGACAGCTGATATTTAAAGTTAGTGAGGGAGATATGAGACTCCAGCTTCAGTGATTATTGCAATTCATTCCAGTCATTAGCAGCAGAGAACTGGAAGGAAAGGCGGCCAAAGCAGGAGTTGGCTTTGGGGATGACCAGTGAAATATACCTGCTGGAGCGCGTGCTACGGCTGGGTGCAGCAAGGTGACCAGTGAGCTGAGATAAGGTGGGGGTATACCAAGCAAAGACTTATAGATGACCTGGAGCCAGTGGATTTGGCGACAAATATGAAGCGAGGGCCAGCCAACGAGAGCATACAGGTCACAGCGGTGGGTAGTATATGGGGCTTTGGTGACAAAACGGATGGCACTGTGATAGACTACATCCAATTTGCTGATTAGAGTGTTGTAGACTATTTTGTAAATGACATCGCCGAAGTCAAGGATCGGTAGGATAATCAGTTTTACGAGGGTATGTTTGGCAGCATGAGTGAAGGAGGTTTGCGAAATAGGTTTGCGAAATAGGAAATCGATTCTAGATTTAATTTTGGATTGGAGATGCTTAATGTGAGTCTAGAAGGAGATTTTACAGTCTAACCAGACACCGAGGTATTTCTAGTTGTCCACATATTCTAAGTCCGAACCGTCCAGAGTAGTGATGCTAGTCGGGCGGGCTCGTTTTGGGCAACGATCGGTTGAAGAGCATGCATCTAGTTTTACTTGCGTTTAAGAGCAGTTGAAGGGCACAGAAGGAGTGTTGAATGGCATTGAAGCTCGTCTGGAGGTTTGTTAAAACCTCTTTGGGCTGAGATCCCGCTAACGGGATCGATATGACAACAGCCAGTGAAAGTGCAGGGCGCCAAATTCAAAACAACAGAAATCCCATAAATAAAATTCCTCAAACATACTGTACAAGTATTTCACACCATTTTAAAGAGACACTTCTTGTTAATCCCACCACAGTGTCTGATTTCAAAAAGGCTTTACAGCGAAAGCAAACCAAATGATTATGTTAGGTCAGAGCCAAGTCACAGAAAAACATTTTCCAGCCAAAGAGAGGAGTCACAAAAAACAGAAATAGAGATAAATGAATCACTAACCTTTGATGATCTTCATCAGATGATACTCATAGGACTTCATGTTGCACAATACATGTATGTTTTGTTCGATAAAGTTAATATTTATATTAAAAAATCTAATTTTACATTGGCGCGTTATGTTAAGTAGTTCCATAACATCCAATGATTTTGGAGTGAGCCACATCAATTTACAAAAATACTCATAATAAATATTGATAAAAGACAACTATTTTGCCCGGAATTATAGATACACTTCTCCTTAATGCAACCGCTGTGTCAGATTTTTTTAAAACGTTACGGAAAACGCACACCATGCTATATTCTGAGTACGGCGCTCAGAGACCAAAACAACCCAAAAAGATATCCGCCATGTTGTGTAGTCAACAGAAGTCAGAAATTGCATTATAAATATTCACTTACCTTTGATGATCTTCATCAGAATGCACTCCCACGAATCCCAGTTCCACAATAAATGTTAGTTTTGTTCGATAATGTCCATCATTTATGTCCAAATACCTCCTTTTTGTTCGCGCGTTTATCCCAGTAATCCAAATTCATGAAGTGCCATCACTAGGAGCAGACGAAAAGTAAAAAAGTTCCAAGAAACGTGTGAAACGATGTATAGGATCAATATTTAGGATGTTTTTAACATAAATCTTCAATAATGTTCCAACCGGAGAATTCCTTTGTCTTCAGAAATGCAATGGAACTCAAGCTAACTCTCACGTGAACGCGTGTCACCAGCTAGTGGCTCTCTGGCAGACCTCTGACTCATTCCCCTCTCATTCGCCCCCACTACACAGTAGAAGCATCAAACAAGGTTCTAAAGACTGTTGGCATCTAGTGGAAACTTTGGGAAGTGCAATTTGACCCCATAGACACTGTGTATTCGATAGGCCAAGAGTTGAAAAACTACAAACCTCAGATTTCCCACTTTCTGGTTGGATTTTTTCTCAGGTTTTTGCTTGCCATATGAGTTCTGTTATACTCACAGACATCATTCGAACAATTTTAGAAACCCCAGAGTGTTTTCTATCCAATACTACTATAATATGCATATATTAGCAACTGGGCCTGAGTAGCATACAGTTTACTCTGGTCACCTTATTCATCCAAGCTACTCAATACTGCCCCCAGCCCAAAGAAGTTAACAGTGTCCAAAGAGGGCCAGAAGTATACAGAATGGTGTCGTCTGCGTAGAGGTGGATCAAAGAATCACCCGCAGCAAGAGTGACATCATTGATATTTACAGAGAAAATAGTCTGCCCGAGGAATGAACTCTGTGGCACCCCCATAGAGACTGCCAGAGGTCCGGACAACAGGCCCTCCGATTTGACACACTGAACTCTATCGGAGAAGTAGTTGGTGAACCAGGCGAGGCAGTCATTTGAGAAAAGAAAGCTGTTGAGTCTGCCGATAAGAATGTGGTGATTGACAGAGTCGAAAGCCTTGGCCAGGTCGATGAAGACGGCTGCACAGTATTGCCCTTTAATGATGGTGGTTATGATATCGTTTAGGACCTTGAGCGTGGCTGAGGTGCACCCTTGACCAGCTCAGAAACCAGGTTACATAGCGGAGAAGGTACAATGGGATTCGAAATGGTCGGTGATCTGTTTGTTAACTCGGCTTTCAAAGACTTTAGAAAGGAAGGGTAGGATAAATACAGGACTGTAACAGTTTGGGTCTAGAGTTTCGTGGTAGCTTTACAATTTTTAGGGATCTCAGACAATACGTAAGAGAGGTTGAACAGGTTAGTAATAGGGGTTGCAATTATTGCAGCGGCTAATTTTAGAAAGAGCGGGTCCAGATTGTCTAGCCCAGCTGAATTGTTGGGGTCCAGATTTTGCAGCTCTTTCAGAACATCAGCTATCTGGATTTGGGTGAATGAGAAATGGGGAGGCTTGGGCAAGTTGTTGTGGGGGGTGCAGAGCTGTTGACTGGGGTAGGGGTAGCCAGGTGGAAAGCATGGCCAACCGTAGAAAAATGCTTGTTGAAATTCTCGATTATTGTAGATTTATCGGTGGGCACAATGTTTCCAAGCCTTAGTGCAGTGGGCAACTGGGAGGAGTTGCTCTTATTCTCCATGGACTTTACAGTGTCCCAGAACTTTTTGGAGTTTGTGCTACAGGATGCAAATTTCTGTTTAAAAAGCTGGCCTTTGCTTTCCTAACTGCCTGTGTATATTGGTTCCTAACATCCCTGAAAAGTTGCATATCACGGGGGTTATTTGGTGCTAATGCAGTATGCCACAGGATCTTTTTGTGCTGGTCAAGGACAGTCATGTCTGGAGTGAACCTAGGGTTATATCTATTCTTAGTTCTTTAAAAGTAGAAGCTCGAACTGTTTGGGCAAAGACCTGGATAGTATGACTGGATAGCGTGACAGAACTCTACAGGCTATCTCTGCAGAAGTTTGCAACTCCACCCCTTAGGCAGTTCTCTTGGCGAAAAATGTTGTATTTGGGGATGGAAATTTCTGAATTTTTGGTGGCCTTCCTAACCCAGGATTCAGACATGGCTAAGACATCAGGGTTGGCGGAGTGTGCTAAAGCAGTGAATAAAACACACTTTGTGAGGAGGCTTTGATGTTAACATGCATGAACCCAAGGCTTTTACGGTTACAGAATTCAACAAATGATAGCTCGTGAGGAATAGGGGTGGAACTGGGCGCTACAGGGCCTGGGTTAACCTCTACATCACCAGAGGAACAGAGGAGAAGTAGGATAAGTGTATGGCTAAAGGCTATAGGAACTGTTCGTCTAGTGCATTGGGGACATGTTTATAATCAATCCTCAAGGTGTTTTTCAAATATCTATTCGATAATATATCCATCGGGACAATTCGTTTTTCAGTAGGACCGTAATGGCTACCTCTGTATTTTACGCGAGAATCTCTCTGGCAGCATCAGGTGACCACTTGTGCAATGTAGCCGCTTACGGGTATTCTTCAACATAAATGTGGAAAACTATGTCACAATGCCATGTTTCTGTCGATATTATGGAGCTAATTTGGAATATTTTTTGCCGTTTTCGTGACTGCAATTTCCGGGCAATTTCTCAGCCAAACGTGAAGAACAAATGGAGCTATTTCGCCTACAAAAATTATATTTTTGGAAAAAAGGAACATTTGCTATCTAACTGAGAGTCTTGTGAGTGAAAACATCCGAAGCTCATCAAAGGTAAACGATTTAATTTGATTGCTTTTCTGATTTTTGTGACCAAGTTACCTGCTGCTAGCTGGACAAAATGCTATGCTAGGCTATCGATAAACTTACACATGCTTGTCTAGCTTTGGCTGTAAAGCATATTTTGAAAATCTGAGATGACAGGGTGATTAACAAAAGGCTAAACTGTGTCTCAATATATTTCATTTGTGATTTTCATGAATAGGAATATTTTCTAGGGATATTTATGTCCGTTGCGTTATGCTAATTCCTGTCAGGCGATGATTACGCTCCCGCACGCGGGATGGGGAGTCACTAGAGGATAATTCCAGGTTTAATATCTTTCATCACATTCCCTGTGGGTCAGACGTTTACATACCCTCAATTAGTATTTTGTATCATTGCCTTTGCATTGTTTAACTTGGGTCAAACATTTTGGGAAGCCTTCCACAAGCTTCCTACAATAAGTTGGGTGAATTCTGGCCTATTCCTCCTGACAGAGCTGGTGTAACTGACTCAGGTTTGTAGGCCACCTTGCTCGCACACACTTTTCAGTTCTGCCCACAAATTGTCTATAGGATTGAGGTCAGGGCTTTGTGATGGCCACTCCAATACCTTGACTTTGTTGTCCATAAGCCATTTTGCCACAACTTTGGAAGTATGCTTGTTTCATTAGACCAGAGGACATTACGCCAAAAAGCAAGATCTTTGTCCCCATGTGCAGTTGCAAACTGTAGTCTGTCTTTTTTATGGCAGTTTTGGAGCAGTGGCTTCTTCCTTGCTGAGCGGCCTTTCAGGATATGTCGATTTAGGACTCGTTTTACATGTGGATATAGTAGATATAGATACATCTGTACCTGTTTCCTCCAGCATCTTCACATGTTCCTTTGCTGTTGTTCTTTTCGCACCAAAGTACATTCATCTCTAGGAGACAGAATGTGTCTCCTTCCTGAGCGGTATGACAGCTGTGTGGTCCCATGATGTTTATACTTGCGTCCTCTTTTGTGTACAGATGAACGTGGTTCCTTCAGGCATTTGGAAATTGCTCCCAAGGATGAACCAGACTTGTGGAGGTCTACATTTTGTTTTTTGAGTTCTTGGCTGATTTCTTTTGATTTTCCCATGATATCAATCAAAGAGGCACTGAGTTTGAAGGTAGGCCTTGAAATACATCCACAGGTACACCTCCAATTGACTCTGATGATGTCAATTCGCCTATCAGAAGCTTCTAAAGGCATGACATCATTTTCTGGAATTTTCCAAGCTGTTTAACCTGTTGCTTCTACTCGGGACGCTTGCGTCCCAACTAGAGCTCTGGAAATGCAAATGCGCTACGCTAAATGCTAATAGTATTAGTTAAAACTCAAAAGTTCATTAAAATACACATGCAGGGTATCGAATTAAAGCTACACTCGTTGTGAATCCAGGCAACAAGTCAGATTTTTAAAATGCTTTTCGGCGAAAGCATGAGAAGCTATTATCTGATAGCATGTAACACCCAAAAAGACCCACAGGGGACGTAAACAAAATAATTAGCATTTCGGCGTTACACAAACCGCACAATAAAATAGAAAACATTCATTACCTTTCACCATCTTCTTTGTTGGCACTCCTAGATGTCCCATAAACACTATTTGGGTCTTTATTTCGATTAAATCGGTCCATATAAAGCCTAGATATCGTTATATGTAGACTGTGTGATAAACGAAAAAAACATTGTTTCAAAACGTAACGTCATTTTTTAAATTCAAAAAGTCGACGATAAACTTTCACAAAACACTTCGAAATACGTTTGTAATGCAACTTTAGGTATTAGTAAACGTTAATAAGCGATAAAATTCATCAGGAGGCGATGTAAAGATCATTAGCTGTCCGTCTGGAAAAATGTCCGGCTAGAAACTCAACGAAAATATCCGGTCCCAGACCGGATTAGATACGGTGTCCTGTATGTGTTTGACCAAGAAAAAACTCGAAGGGAAATGACAAGACTCTAGACACCCTGTGGAAGCTGTAGGTACTGCAACCTCAGGCAATTAATTGTGGTTCACGTTTATCAATGGGTTCAAGTAGCGCATGGATATATTTTCCCCATTTTCAGTGATCAGTTTTTCCTGTGCTTTTCGATGTAAATGCCGTTCTGGTAAAGCCACAGCAGTGATTTAACCAGTTTTTTAAACGTCTGAGTGTTTTCTATCCACACAGACTAAGCAAATGCATATACTATATTCCTGGCATGAGTAGCAGGGCGCTGAAATGTTGTGCGATTTTTAACAGAATGTTCAAAAAAGTAGAGGGTCGACTGAAGAGGTTAAAGGCACAGTCGACTTAGTGTATGTAAACTTCTGACCCACTGGAATTGTGATATAGTGAATTATAAGTGAAATAATCTGTCTGTAAACAATTGTTGGAAAACTGACTTGTGTCATGACTTGTGTCATGCATGTCCTAACCGACTTGCCAAAACTATAGTTTGTTAGTAATACATTTGTGGAGTGGTTGAAAAACAGGTTTTAATTGCTCCGACTTCAACTGAATTAAAAACTACTTCCATCATGTTTTAAAACCAGTACAGGTTGCCTTCAGACGAGTCACATGGGGCTTGTGGGGGTCGTAGTGCAAAACGGACACCGTCATGTTCGTGAGAGTCTCCTCTTTACATAGAGTGGTCATATTACAGTAGTTTGTAGGCCCAACTGTTGACACCACAGACATTTTTGTGAGAAGATTGTCTCCTGGTGTGACAAACAGCACTGTACCGCAGCGGAAGGCCGACACAGGCGGATGTGGTGGATTGAGACACGGTACATACAAAAACCGGATAGCTGTAGCTTAAATAGACGGATTTTGATGGGGAATTTGGTGTTATGTTAATTAGATTGACTCTAACTTGAATATGTATGACCTTTTTATGTGTCAGAAACACAACCAGTCACAATGTTTTAATTTGATAAGGCTACTTCTAATCAAATCAAACAGTATTAGTCACAAGCTTTGTAAACAACAGGTGTGAACTAATAGTGAAATGCTTACTCATGTACCCTTCCCAACCATGCAGAGAGAAAGAAAATAGAGAAATAATAGAAAAGTAAAACACGTCATAATAGATATGTAATGAGTAATGATAACTTGACTACATAATATATACAGTGGGAAGAACAAGTATTTGATACACTGCCGATTTTGCAGGTTTTCCTACTTACAAAGCATGTAGAGGTCTAATTTTTTTATCATAGGTACACTTCAACTGTGAGAGACGGGATCTAAAACAAAAATCCAGAATATCACATTGTATGATTTTTAAGTAATTAATTTGCATTTTATTGCATGACATAAGTATTTGACCACCTACCAACCAGTAAGAATTCCGGCACTCACAGACCTGTTAGTTTTTTGTTAAGAAGCCCTCCTGTTCTCCACTCATTATCTGTATTAACTGCACCTGTTTTAACTCGTTACCTGTATAAAAGACACCTGTCCACACACTCAATCATGGGATCATAGTGTTGATGTGAGCCATTACCAGCCTTTCAAAGCACTTCATGGCTACAGACTTGAGTGCTACGGGTCTAGGCAGGTTGCCTTTGTGTTCTTGGGCACAAGGACTATGGTGGTCTGCTTGAAACATGTTGGTATTACTGACTCAATCAAGGACATGTTGAAAATGTCAGTGAAGACACCTGCCAGTTGGTCAGCACATGCCCGGAGCACACGTCCTGGTAATCCGTCTGGCCCTGCAGCCTTGTGTATGTTGACCTGTTTAAAGGTTTTATTCATGTCAGCTACGGAGAGCGTGATCACACAGTCATCCAGAACAGCTTATGCTCTCATGCATGCCTCAGTGTTGCTTGCCTCGAAACGAACATAGAAGTGGTTTAGCTCATTTGATAGGCTCGTGTTACTTGGCAGCTCACGGCTGTGCTTCCCTTTGTAGTCTGTAATAGTTTGCAAGCCCTGCCACATCTGGCAAGTGTCGGAGCCGGTGTAGTATGGTTCAATCTTAGCCCTGTATTGACGCTTTGCCTGTTTGATGGTTCGTCGCAGGGCATAGCGGGATTTCTTGTAAGCTTCCAGGTTAGAGTCCCGCACCTTGAAAGCAGCAGCTCTACCCTTTAGCTCAGTGCGAATGTTGCCTGCAGTCCATGGCTTCTGGTTGGGGTATCTACAGTCACTGTGGGGATGACGTTCTCAATGCACTTATTGATAAAGCCAGTGACTGATGTGGTGTATTCCTCAATGTCATCGGAAGAGTCCCAGAACATGTTCCAGTCTGTGATAGCAAAACAGTCCTGTGGTTTAGCATCTGCTTCGTCTGACCACTTTTTTATAGACAGAGTCACTGGTACTTCCTGCTTTAATTTTTGCTTGTAAGCAGTAATCAGGAGGATAAGGTTGTGGTTGAATTTACCAAATGGAGGGCGAGGGAGAGCTTTGTACGCTTCTCTGTGTGTGGAGTACAGGTGACCTAGAATTTTTTTCCCTCTGGTTGCACATTTAACATGTTAATAGAGATTTGGTAGAAATGATTTAAGTTTCCCTGCATTCATTTCTCCGGTCACTAGGAGTGCCGCCTCTGGGTGAGTGCGGTCTTAGTGCCATCTGTTTGTGGAGGTAAATAAGCAGCCACGAAAAGTATAGCTGAGAACTCTCTAGACAAGTAGTGTTGGCTGCAATTTATCACAATTAACTCTACATCAGGCGAGCAAAATCTAGAGACTTCATTAGATTTCGTGCACCAGCTGTTGTTTACAAATATGCACAGACCGCCCCACCCCCTTGTCTTACCGGAGTATGCTGTTCTATCCTGCTGGTGCAGCGTATATCCCGCTAGCTGAATATCCATGTCGTCATTCAGCCACAATTCCGTGAAACATAGGATATTACAGTTTTTGATGTCCCATTGGTAGGATATTCATGATCGTACCTTGTCTAACTATTGTCCAATGATTGCATGTTGGCGAGTAATATTGACAGTAACGGCAGCTTTCCTACTCGCCTTCTGCGGGTCCGGACAAGGCATCCGGCTCTTCGTCCTCTGTACCTGCGTCGCTCCCTCTTGCGAATAACTGGGATGTCGGCCCTGCCGGGTGTTTGGAGAATATCGTGAGTCCTACTTGTTGTTGAAAAAAAACTTTGTCTAATCCGAGGTGAGTGATCGCTGGCCTGATATCCGGAAGCTCTTTTCTGCCTTAAGATATGATTGCAGAAACATTATGTGCAAAATGATTTACAAATATCGCGAAAAAAAACACCAATTGGTTGGGCGCCCGTAAAACTGCTGCCATTCCTCAAGATGCTCTCAATGGTGCAGCTGTGTAACATTGAGGATCTGAGAGCAATGTGAAATGATGGCTCCTCAGCTCCTCTGTTTTGCTAACATTGAGGGAGAAGTTGTTGTTCTGGCACCACACTGCCAGGTCTCTGGTCTTTTCGTTGTTGCCTACCACTGTGTCTTCGGCAAACTTAATGATGGTGTTGGAGTCATGCGCGGCCAAGCAGTCGTGGGGGAACAGAGAGTACAGGAGAGGACTATGCATGCACCCCTGAGGGTGTGTGGTGGATGTGTTCTTGCATACCCTCACCACCTGGGGGCTTCCCATCAGGAAGTCCAGGATCCAGTTGCAAAGGCAGGTGTCAGTTCCTGTAAGCATGCGCACATTCGTCCAAAATATTATTCCAGGAGTGGTGAAAGTGCACGGTGATGAGCTCGATGTTCTTTTCAATAAATATCAAGGGTCTTATTCTGGTGACATGATGATCGATGCTTGGCTGCGGTTTGACAAGTAAAAATGAACTTGCTCTTTTGTACATAATAACCGCATCATGTAGGCTATACCAGCAGTGTATGAGCATAGAGCAGACGTGCCAATTCCAGATTTGGCACATTCTTCATTTTCTGTGAGACAACCATCATTAGGCCTAGAGTTGAAAATGCAATGGAAACCCATTTAACCTTTTGGGGACACTAGTTCCACTTTGGGAACCCCCCCCCCCACACCCCCTGAGCTGTAATGTGGCGCAGGGAACGCAATAAATAATCCTAAAAATATTTAACCTCCACAGATTAGCAAGAAAAATTGCTCAAATGAAAGATAAACAAGTTGTTTATCTACCCAGTCAGATTTCTAAAATGTTTTACGGCGAAAACATAGCACATATTTATGTCCAACCACCACTGCAGACATACCTCATTAGCATAGCCAAGTAGGAAAAAATATGCAATCAACAAACGCAGGATTAAAAGAAAAATCATTTCACTAACCTTTTGAAATCTTCATCAGATGACAGTAATATAACATGTTACACAGTACATTCATTTTTTTTCAATAATCTGCAATATATATCCATAAATCTCTGTTTACAATTATGCATTGTTCAAAAAATGCTACTGCAATGTCAGGAGAAATGAAATAGCTCCGGCAGATAACGTCAGCTAACAAGGAATACACATCATAAACTTTGACTAAATATGCATGTTTTACATATGTATGGCAAGATACACTTCTTCTAAATGCAATCGCTGTGTTACATTTATTTTTAACGTTACATTTTGCGTTCACTAGGCTATAATAGGGAGTCGGCGCTCCCATTTAGCATAATGACTCCTCTATCTTGGAGTCGACAGAAACCCAAAATTAACACATAAATATTCCCTTACCGTTGCTGTTCTTCCATCAGAAGACCTGGAAGGGTTAATACTCACCAAATTAGCGTTCAGTTTTCAAGTCTGTGTCTTCCAGTTCTCAAACTAGCCACATTTCGGTCGAAATGTAGGCAAATTTCAAGTGGATGCGCACCAAAACGTCGAAAGTATATATTATATGTCGAGTAAACTTGTCAAACTATGTTCATAATTAAGCCTTAACATGTTATAAAGGTCTACAGCAATCGTGAGGGCGAACAGACACACACATGTTGTTCAATCGATCCTGAGGAAAAGAGAGAAAAACTGCAGAGCGCGCATAGGGTACACTTTTTTTTGGCGTGACCGAGACCTTTCGGCACGCTGAACGTCTCGTGAGCGCGCGATTCTCACAGTTACACGCCTCATCGAAAGCAGGCTTCGCGCTGAAGACGTAGAAACTGTTCCCAGAGCTGTAACTGCTTGGTAAGTGCGTATACGATGACGTCAAAGTGGTGGCAACTTTTTTCATTACAAGAGAGACTTTGGGAGAATGCATGCCCTGACACTTCTGCTTTACATAGAGACAAAATTTAAAAGGTTTTAGAAGCTTTAGAGTGTTTTCTATTCGATAATATTTTTTATATGCATATATTAGCAACTTTTGACAAAAATTTATCATGTTTTATATGGGTACCGAATTCCTCCAGAAGGGGCAGTAATCAGGGGTAGCCCTAACAGGTTTTAACTTGTTTTTTATTTGGTAAATGGGAATTTAATAACCGCAAAAGTTATTTTTGTGCACTATGTTTTTATGTACAAACTTTTATCCACAACAAGTCAATTTGATGGAAACAACTCTGATGATAGTTGTTTTTTTATGCAGATTTAAAATTAAATATTTGTATAAAGATCTGTTGCGAATTAGATGGAAACCTATCTACAGTACAGTACAGTACAGCCTAAAGACTTTGGCAAGTGGGCTAGTCCAATGTCACTTTGATTATGCCTGCACATCATGGTTCACCAGCAGCCCCAAACATCTAAAGAATAAACTACAGACCAGTTAAAACCAGCTTGTAAGAATTGTAAATAAACTCTCCCCTCATACTCATTTGGAGGTTGAGCATTTGAAGCAGTTAAGCTGGCTAATGTGTGAATATTTTTTTTGTGTCTATCTCAGAATCTGCAACTCTTCAGTTTTACAGATTGAATAGAGCCCTTCGTGATTGCAAAAAGAGAAATGAATGAGTCATGGTAATTTATTTACTGTTGAGGATGTGAGAGGATAAACTTTGCAGGCAACATAATAAGCAGGCAGGTTTATTTTTCTACATAAAGGAAAATACAATGCAGGTATACTTTTCAATATAAGCACTTCTTACTAATGCTTTGCTTCAGGGCTCTTGGAGAAGTTAAAGGCAAATGCTGACATTGGAAGACCTGACATTGTTTTCTTATGAGCTGGGAGGTTTTTCCTCCAGGCTTGCCTTAAGATGGGGAGATATAAAATGTTCCATTCTACCATTTCACTGGGCAAGGTAACAAACATTGAGAAAAATAAAAAACACACCCACACACACACACACACACACACACACACACACACACACACACACACACACACACACACACACACACACACACACACACACACACACACACACACACACGCGCGCAAACACACACACACACACACACAAGCAAACACACACACACACACACGCAAACACACACACACACACACACACAAGCAAACACACACACACACACACACACACACACACACACACACACACACACACACACACCACTGACTCATGCACGAACATGCCATTACAGGTAGCTTGACCTTGCTATCCTCATATGGGAGCATGTGTCAAGCCCAAGACAATAAATGACAGATGACATCATTGTTCATGTTTAGAAAGAGAGGAATGTGTATGGCACACAGGCACAAAGGCAATAATAAACACTTGGAGTAGTATGGTGGAAAGTTATCCTTCCTATATTCATCACACACATCCTCCCATTATCTACAGCTGTCACACCCTGATCTGTTTCACCGGTCTTGTGCTCGTCTCCACCCCGCACCAGTTGTCTTCTATTTTCCCCCATTATCCCCTGTGTATTAATACCTGCGTTTTCTGTTTGTCTGTTGCCAGTTTGTCTAGTTTTGTCAGGTCTTACCAGCGTGTTTCCTATTTCTCAAGTTTTGTTTTCTAGTCTTCCCGGTTTTGACCTTTCTGCCTGTCCTGAGCCTGCCTGCTGTTCTGTCCCTGATTGAATCTGCTTTGGACTATGAACCTCTGCCTGCCCCTTTGTTATAATAAATATTCTGAGAACCTGAACTATCCGCCTCCTGTGTCTGCATCTGGGACATATCGTGATTGTACAAACTGGCCATGACTGACCCAGCAGACTCGGACAAGCTCCACAATGCTGTCTCCCTCCAAGGAGTCACCATTGGAAGACATGAGGAGTTACTTCATAACCTTGTGGAGAGACTCCATACTTTGGCGGAACGCCATGACCATGCCATCAATGCATTGTTGGAACAATTCTGCGGACTATCTACTAGGCAGCAAGTCACAACGGTAACCTTCCAGACTCCCAGTAACTCCTCTACCAGCTGTGTTTCTCCCCAGTCTACCCTGGCTTCCCACGAACACCACATACCTCCTCTGCAGCGCTATGCTGGGGATCCCAGTGTTCCCTCATCTTTGAGCTACAGCCCTGTTCACTTCCTTCGGATCGTTCAAAGATAGTGTATCTTATCCACACGGGATGGGTATCGCTAAACCAGGGACGGCTGTTGCTAATGTGCGCTAATGTGACTAGAATGACATTGTATACAACAGCCAACTTTCAGGGGCATAGACATGTCTTATATGGGCATACAGCTTAACTTGTTGTTATCTTTTTATGGCTGTAGGGGCAGTATTGAGTAGCTTGGATGAAAAGGTGCCCATTGTAAACGGCCAGCTCCTCAGTCTCAGTTGATAATATATGCATATTATTAGTATTGGATAGAAAACACTAACATTTCCAAAACTGTCAAAATATTGTCTGTGAGTATAACAGAACTGATATTGCAGGTGAAACTCTGAGGATAATCAAAACAGGAAGTGGCTTCTATTTTGAAAACTCCATGTTCCATAGCCTCCCTTTGCTGGATTTAAAGGGATATGAACCAGATTCCTTTTCCTATTGCTTCCTCAAGGTGTCAACAACAGTCTTCAGACATAGTTTCAGGCTTTTATTTTGAAAAATGAGCCAGAACGATAACATCGCGTCAAGTGGTCACATGAGTTTTGCTCGCGCAACAGAATTTGGACAGCCATGGTTTTCCCCTCTCCTACTGTGAAAGACATTTGAGGTTGATATATTATTGATTATATACAGTATTTTAAAAACAACCTGAGGATTGATTATAAAAAACGTTTGACATGTTTCTGTGGACATTATGGAAACTATTGTCGTGGCCGCTCTTTCCTGTGGATTTCTGAACAATGCGACAAACAAACTGAGGTATTTTGGATATAAAAATCATCTTTATGGAACAAACGTAACATTTGTTGTGTAACTGGGAGTCTCCTGAGTGAAAACATCCGAAGATCATCAAAGGTAAACGATTAATTTGATTGCTTTTCTGATTTTCTTGACCAAGCTTCCTGATGCTAAGTGTACCTCATGTTTTGTAGTGAGATCGATTTACTTACACAAACGCTTGGATTGCTTTAGCTGAAAAGCATAATTTCAAATCTGACACGACAGGTGGATTAACAAAAGGCTAAGCTGTGTTTTCCTACATTGCACTTGTGATTTCATGAATATAAATATTTGTAGTATAGCATTCACTATACTATAGCATTCACAAAAAGCAGAAATAAAGATCAAATTAATCACTAACCTTGAATTATCTTCATCAGATGACACTCATAGGACTTCGTGTTACACAATACATGCATGTTTTGTTTGATAAAGTTCATATTTATATAAAAAAATCGGAGTTTACATTGGCACATTAGATTCACTAGTTCCAAAAACATCAAGTGATTTTGCATAGCCACATCGTTTCAACAGAAATACTCATCATAAATCATAAATGTAGATGATAATACAATTATAGATATACCTCTCCTTAACCTCTTCAGTCGACCCTCTACTTTTTTGAACATTCTGTTAAAAATCGCGCAACATTTCAGCGCCCTGCTACTCATGCCAGGAATATAGTATATGCCTTTGCTTAGTCTGTGTGGATAGAAACCACTCAGACGTTTAAAAAACTGGTTAAATCACTGCTGTGGCTTTACCAGAACGGCATTTACATCGAAAAGCACAGGAAAAACTGATCACTGAAAATGGGAAAATATATCCATGCGCTACTTGATCCCATTGATAAAGGTGAACCACAATTAATTGACTGAGGTTGCAGTACCTACAGCTTCCACACGGTGTCTAGAGTCTTGTCATTTCCCTTCGAGTTTTTTCTTGGTCAAACACATGCAGGACACCGTATCTAATCCGGTCTAGGACCGGATATTTTCGTTGAGTTTCTAGCCGGACATTTTTCCAGACGGACAGCTAATGATCTTTACATCGCCTCCTGATGAATTTTATCGCTTATTAACGTTTACTAATACCTAAAGTTGCATTACAAACGTATTTCGAAGTGTTTTGTGAAAGTTTATCGTCGACTTTTTGAATTTTAAAAAATTACGTTACGTTTTGAAACGATGTTTTTTTCGTTTATCACACAGTCTACATATAACGATATCTAGGCTTTATATGGACCGATTTAATCGAAATAAAGACCCAAATAGTGTTTATGGGACATCTAGGAGTGCCAACAAAGAAGATGGTGAAAGGTAATGAATGTTTTCTATTTTATTGTGCGGTTTGTGTAACGCCGAAATGCTAATTATTTTGTTTACGTCCCCTGTGGGTCTTTTGGGGTGTTGCATGCTATCAGATAATAGCTTCTCATGCTTTCGCCGAAAAGCATTTTAAAAATCTGACTTGTTGCCTGGATTCACAACGAGTGTAGCTTTAATTCGAAACCCTGCATGTGTATTTTAATGAACTTTTGAGTTTTAACTAATACTATTAGCATTTAGCGTAGCGCATTTGCATTTCCAGAGCTCTAGTTGGGACGCAAGCGTCCCGAGTAGAAGCAACAGGTTAATGCAACCGCTGTGTCAGATTTCAAAAAAAGTTTACGGAAACAGCAACACAATTCAATAATCTGAGACCGCGCTCAGAACAGAAGCCAAATTAGCCGCCATGTTGGAGTCAACAGAAACCAGAAAATTCATGATACATGTTTCATTACCTTTGATGAACTTCATCAGAATGCAGTCCTAGAAATCCTTGGTCCACAATAAATGCCTGATTTGTTCGAAAATGTCCGTTATTTATGTCCAATTAGCTACTTTGGTAGCGCGTTTGGTAAACAATTCCAAAGTCACAAAGCGCGTCCACTATAACATGACAAAATGTCCAAAAGTTCCGTAACAGTCAGTAGAAACATGTCAAACGATGTACTGAATCAATCTTTAGAATGTTGTTTACATATATCTTGAATAACGTTCCAACCTGAGAATTAGATTGACTTCATATGACCGGTGGAATGCAAGTCCTTCCCCTGTGAATGCGCTTGGTGAATGCATGGTCAACTCGTGGCAGTGGTGACCATTTCCTGTGTCATTCAACCCCCCTTCACTTTAGATTCATCAGACAAGGTTCTATTGACTGTTGACATCTAGTGGAAGGTGTAGGAAGTGAAAACTCATCCATATCTCGCTGTAATTTCAATGAGAGCTTGGTTGAAAATCTGCCACCTCAGAAAAAAAATCAGGAAGTGGAATTTCTCAGGTTTTTTCCTGCTATATGAGTTATGTTATACTCACAGACATAATTCAAACCGTTTTAGAAACTTCAGAGTGTTTTCTATCCAATACTACTAATTTTATGCAAATATTAGCAACTATGACTGAGGAGCTGGCCATTTACAATGGGCACCTTTTCATCCAAGCTATTCAATACTGCCCCTGCAGCCATAAAAATCTAACTCCAGTGTCGAATTAACAGTGGCTATCACAGTGAAAACATACCATGCTATTGTTTGAGGAGTGCACAACAACAACACTTTTTTTATCACGGCAACTGGTTTGATACATTCACCTCTGAAGGTAAATAATGTACTTACATTCAGTAATCTTGCTCTGATTTGTCATTTTGAGGGTCACAGAGATACAATGTAGCATGGTTTGGCGTGATAAAATTCAGATTATGTTCAAACGTAGGAACTAGTGTCTACAGTTTGACCCCACTGCTGTCTCTGGCTCCACACCCAACCCGTCCGGCCATCTAGATGTGTGAAAGTTAGTGAATAAGCTAATGATCCATCCATCATGAATGACATTCCTGGGAGTGTGTAAACTTACATTTTTTATTACCATAGCATTTATGTATGTTCTCTATAGTTGTGTATTTGAAAATGTATCATTTGACCAATTCAGCACATTTGGGCAAACTCCTGGCAGACTTGATACAAAATATTGTGCAGTAATGTAATTCTTCCCTGGATCAGTCTGAAACTTGGCACACACACTGCTTCCATATGGTGACCAAAACCTAAATTACACCTAGACTCCTATCTGAAAGTATGACCTTTCTCTTGCATTTCAAAGATGATGAAAAAGGCATGCTTTTTTTGTATTATATTTGACCAGATCTAATGTGATATTCTCCTACATTCATTTCACATTTCCAAAAACTTCAATGTATTTCCTTTCAAATGGTTTCAAGAATATGCATATCCTTGCCTCAGGTACTGAGCTACAAGCAGTTAGGTTTGGGAATGTCATTTCTAAGGGAAAATTTGAAAAAAATCGGTATGATCCTAAAGAGGATTATAACACTGATGTCCGGGAGGACGCTCATCTGGGCTACGGCAGTGTGGGAGCAACAATCCACTGTTTGCCTTAGTCTGGAGGATTTCATTGTGGAGGTAAGGAAGTTGTTCGATTCTCAGGTGTCCTGGGGAGAGGCGGCATCAAGACTACTTTGGCTGCATCAAGACTCCCGTAGTGTGGCAGACTACGCGGTAGAGTTTCGCAAGTTGGCCGCAGGGAGAGCCTGGAACCCAGAGTCCCTGTTTGACCACTTCCTTCACAGATTATTGGAAGGAATTAAAATTTAAATGGGGAGCTTCCTATGGACCTTGACTCCCTCATAGCCTTGACTATAAGGATCAATGGGCGGTTACAGGAACGCAGCAAGGAGAGGAGGCCTGTTCCCGGCCTCACATGCTCGTCCACGGTGACATCCTCGCCTCAAAAGAATTCAGGAAGTATCTGACACCTGCATTCCCGGGCGAATTCGATGTCACCCAAGTTCCCTCGGGAATCATCGAGGGCTGGCGACTCGCCTCCTCTGGAGCCAATGCAACTGGGCAGGGCTAGATGGTCTCCTGAGGAACGTTTATGCAGACTGAGCTCCAAAAGTTGTCTGTATTGTGGTACTTCAGGACATTACATATCTACCTGTCCAGTAAAAGTCCAGGCTCATCATTAGGTATGAGTACGCTGGTAGGCCACAAGGGGAGTCCCGTTACTCATACTTCTCTCTATGCTATCCAGCTGTGGGGTGACCAATCTAAATTTCTCCGGGTGCTCATGGACTCTGGTGTCGGAGCTGGGCATCTACACACAACCAATCTCCATTCTCATGGACGCCAGGTCATTGGACGGACACTCTATTGGCAGGGTCACTCAGAGTATAGTGGAGCGAGCTTTCACATCACGTGCCTCAACCACAACAGTACACTTCACTCGACCCTCGTTCTGAACCGAGCTACTTCCTCATTTCTCAAAGGAAAAACATCAACCAATTTCTAAAGACTGTTGACATCCAGTGGAAGCGATAGGAACTGAAAGCAAATGCCTGAGAATTCTAGATTCCCAATCATAATATTTTGTCCTTGATGGTTTGTCCTCGGGGTTTCGCTTGCCAAATAAGTTCTGTTATACTCACAGACTAATAATATGCATATCCTAGCTTCTGGGCCTGAGTAGCAGGCAGTTTATTTTGGGCACACTTTTCATCCGGACGTGAAAATAGTGCCCCCTAGCCTTAAGAAGTTTTAAGCATTTCCAATCCAAATTAAATCTAGAATCGGCTTCCTATTTTGCAACAAAGCCTCCTTCACTCATGCTGCCAAACAAACTCTCGTAAAACTGACTATCCTACCAATCCTCGACTTCGGCAATGTTAATTGACAAAATAGCCTCCAACACTCTACTCAACAAATTGGATGTAGTCTATCACAGTGCCATCCGTTTTGTCACCAAAGCCCCATATACTACCCACCATTGCGACCTGTGCGCTCTCATCGGCTGGCCCTCGCTTCATACTCGTCACCAAACTCACTGGCTTCAGGTCATCTATACGTCTTTGCTAGGTAAAGCCCCACCTTATCTCAGCTCACTGGTCACCATAGCAGCACCCACCCGTAGCACACGCTCCAGCAGGTATATCTCACTGGTCACCCCCAAAGCCAATTCCACTTTTGGCCACCTTTCCTTCCAGTTCTCTGCTGCCAATGACTGGAACGAACTGCAAAAATCACTGAAGCTGGAGTCTCATATCTCACTCACCAGCTTTAAGCACCAGCTGTCAGTGCAGCTCACAGATCACTGCACCTGTACATAGCCCATCTGTAAATAGCCCACCCAACTACCTCATCCCCATACTGTATTTATTTATTTATCTTGCGCCTTTGCACCCCAGTGTCTCTACTTGCACATTCATCTTCTGCACATCAATCACCCCCGTGTTTAATTGGTATATTGTAATTACTTCGCCATCATGGCCTATTTATTGCCTTTACCTTCCTTATCTTAATTTGCACACACTGTATATAGACTTTTTTATTGGCTGTATCTTTGTTTATTCAATGTGTTGTTTGTGTTGCACTGCTTTGTTGTATCTTTGCCAGGTCGCAGTTGTAAATGAAAACTTATTCTAAACTAGCCTACCTGCTTAAGTAAAGGTGAAATAAATAAATAAAATGTACCCGTGGTTTTTGGGATTGTCATGAATCCAGTGGCACAACCTTCGTGATTGACTGGGCTATGGGTTCTATCCTGGGTTGGAGTCCGTTCGGTCACACGCATTGCCTCAAAGTGGCGCAGGCTGCCCCTGGACGTCCTCCTGCGGGCTTGGGATAAGTCTCAGATCTCTCAACCGTGGAAGACTGCCTTTAACGCGGCTAGCGGGCACTATGAGTACCTGGTTATGCCATTCGTTCTGACCAATGCTCCCACAGTGTTCCAGGCCTGGGTCAATGATGTGCTCCGTCACATGTTGAACTGGTTTGTATTTGTCTACCTCGACGACATCCTTGTGTTTTCCTGTTCGGCTCAAGAGCATGTTCTCCAAGTCCGACAAGTCCTCCAGCGTCTCCTGGAGAACACGTTGTTTTTTTGTAAAGCTGATAAATGTGAATTCCATTGCTCCACTATCTCTTTTCTGGGATATGACATCGCAACAGGAAACATTCATTTGGATCATAACAAGGTCAGAGCGATGGTGGACTGGCCCCAACCCACATCCAGCTTCAACGTTTCCTGGGATTTTCTCATTTCTACTGTCGCTTCATCCGGGGCTACAGCACACTGGCTTCCCCCCTCTCTACACTCACCTCACCCAAAGTTCCGTTCACATGGTCCCCAGCTGCTGACCGGGCATTTTCGGATCTCAAGAATCGATTCGCCACTGTCCCCATCTTAATCCATCCGGACCCATCCCGTCAGTTCGTGGTGGAGGTTGATGCCTCGGACGTTGAAGTGGGGGCCGTCCTGTCCCATCGTTCTGCCCAGGATCAAAAGTGCATTCCTGCTCTTTCCTGTCCCATCGTCTTAATCCTGCTGAGAGGAACTACGATATGGGAAATCGGGAATTTCTTGTGGTCAAGATGGCGCTGGAGGAGTGGAGACATTGGCTAGAAGGGGCAGAATATCCATTCTTATTGAGGACTGACCATAAGAATCTGGAATATCACCGCCAAGTGCCTCAACTCAAGGCAGGCTAGTTGACCTCTGTTATTCACTCGTTTCAATTTTATAGTCTCCTACCGGCCTAGGTCGAAGAATGTGAAGCCTCTCTTGCTTGCATAGCTCCACAGCTACACCGTCTGACCCAGAGACCATCCTTCATACCTCCTGTCTGGCAGCTACACTTGTCTGGTGTATCAAGAACCTGGTACGCAGGGCACAGCTTTCTCAGCCAAGTTACCCTCATCCAAGGAGACTGCCCAGCTCATGGTACAGCACGTCTTCCAGATCCATGGATTTCTGGTCGACATGGTCTCCAATCATGGTCCTCAGTTCTCGTCCCGATTCTGTAAGGCATTCTGCATCCTCATTGCGTCATTGGGCCAGCCTGTCCTCCGGGTTTCATCCCCAATCTAGTGGCCAGTCGGAGCGAGCCAATCAGGACCGACTCCACCATCTGGAGCCAGCAAATCGTGTGGGTGGAGAACACCCGCAACACCCTTCCCTGTTCGGACACTGGTCTCCCACCCTTCGAGTGTTCCTTGGGTTACCAGCCTCTGTTCTTCCCCCAGCAAGAGGAAGAATTCAGCATACCCTCGGCCCAGATGTTTGTCCACCACTGTCCGCGTACCTGGAAGAGAGCCCGGTCCGCTCTTCTTAAGACCACCTCCAGGCATCGGCGACAGGCGGACCACCACCGGAGCCTGCTGTTTATCTTCTGTTTCCCCGCAACCTCTGTATACATCCAACTTACCATGTGTCTAGGATTAAACCTCTCTCTCACAGCCCTTTGTCTTCTGTGCCTCCTGTGGGATTCCAGTACCTGGTTGACTGGGAGGTTTATGGCCCAGAGAAGAGGTGCTGGGTCCCCATTAGGACCATCCCAGATCCAGCCTTCATTGCTGAGTTCCGCCACCCCGATCATCCAGGTATGTGCCCGGGCAGGATGCCCCTAGAGAGATGAGGGGGTACTGTCACACTTTCTGCCTGTCCTGACCCTGAGTTTGCCTGCCATTCTGTCCCTGATTGACTCTGCCTTGGACTATGAACCTCTGCCTGCCCTCGAGCTGCCATTTGCCTGCTCCTTTATTATAATAAATATTCTGAGAACCAAACTATCCGCCTCCTTTGTCTGCATCTGGGACATATCCTGAGTCATGAAAACAGCAGACATTACGACATCACAGATATGCTGGATGGATTTAGGTCTTTTAGGTCAGCTGCTGATTTGATGAAGACTGTCACAAAGGTGATGATAGAGTTATCTTGGAATGCATTATGGCTTTTCAAAGGGTGATTGTTAGGAGACACATTTTGTTCAACCACCAACATATACAGTGGGGAGATCAAGTATTTGATACACTGCCGATTTTGCAAGTTTTCCTACTTACAAAGCATGTAGAGGTCTGTAATGTTTATCATTGGTACACTTCAACTGTGAGAGACGGAATCTAAAACAAAAATGATTTTTAAGTAATGAATTTGCATTTTATTGCATGACATAAGTATTTGATCACCTACCAACCAGTAAGAATTCCGGCTCTCACAGACCTGTTAGTTTTTCTTTAAGAAGACCTCCTGTTCTCCACTCATTACCTGTATTAACTGCACCTGTTTGAACTCGTTACCTGTATAAAAGACACTTGTCCACACACTCAATCAAACAGACTCCAACCTCTCCACAATGGCCAAGACCAGAGAGCTGTGTAAAGGACATAAGGGATACAATTGTAGACCTGCACAAGGCTGGAATGGGCTACAGGACAATAGGCAAGCAGCTTGGTGAGAAGGCAACAACTGTTTGCACAATTATTAGAAAATGGAAGAAGTTCAAGATGGCGGTCAATCACCCTCGGTCTGGGGCTCCATGCAAGATCTCACCTCATGGGGCATCAATGATCATGAGGAAGGTGAGGGATCAGCCCAGAACTACACGGCAGGACCTGGCAATGACGTGAAGAGAGTTGGGACCACTGTCTCAAAGAAAACCATTAGTAACACACTACGCCGTCATGGATTAAAATCCTGCAGCGCACGCAAGGTCCCCCTGCTCAAGCCAGCGCATGTCCAGGCCCATCTGAAGTTTGCCATTGACCATCTGGATGACCCAGAGGAGGAATGGGAGAAGGTCATGTGGTCTGATGAGACAAAAATAGAGCTTTTTGGTCTAAACTCCACTCGCCGTGATTGGAGGAAGAAGAAGGATGAATACAACCCCAAGAACACCATCCCAACCGTGAAGCATGGAGGTGAAAACATCATTCTTTGTGGATGCTTTTCTGCAAAGTGGACAGGACAACTGCACCGTATTGAGGGGAGGATAGATGGGGCCATGTATCGCGAGATCTTGGCCAACAACCTCCTTCCCTCAGTAAGAGCATTGAAGATGGGTCGTGGCTGGGTCTTCCAGCATGACAACAACCCGAAACACACAGCCAGGGCAACTAAGGATTGGCTCCGTAAGAAGCATCTCAAGGTCCTGGAGTGGCCTAGCCAGTCTCCAGACCTGAACCCAATAGAACATCTTTGGAGGGAGCTGAACGTCCGTATTGCCCAGCGACAGACCCGAAACCTGAAGGATCTGGAGAAGGTCTGTATGGAGGAGTGGGCCAAAATCCCTGCTGCAGTATGTGCAAACCTGGTTAAGAACTACAGGAAACGTATGATTTCTGTAATTACAAAACAAAGGTTTCTGTACCAAATATTAAGTTCTGATTTTCTGATGTATCAAATACTTATGTCATGCAATAAAATGCTAATTAATTACTTAAAAATCATACCATGTGATTTTCTGGATTTTTGTTTTAGATTCCGTCTCTCACAGTTGAAGTGTACATATGATAAAAATTACAGACCTCTACATGCTTTGTAAGTAGGAAAACCTGCAAAATCGGCAGTGTATCAAAATACTTGTTCTCCCCACTGTATAACTATTTCTATGTTCAAAATGCTCTTATGTATAATGGTTTGAATTGTGGCATGGCATTTAGGCATTAGTAGTGCTTTTCTCAAAGGCAAGGCCATATAACACTTCCAGGAAAAGGCATGGAGAAAAAGCAATCATCTTTATAGTAAACAAAAGTTTGAGAATATCCTCAGGCGGTGTCTTTGCAGATAGTTTAGCTTACTTTCTTCAAAGGCTGTTGAGGAAGGATGGGTTCACATAGTTGAACTTTTGTTCCTCACTGAGGATAGAGAATGAAAGGAAGAAAGGGTGAGAAAAGAAAGAAGGGATAGCTCCTGTCCATCATATTCTCTCCATCAGAGAAGATGGTGAGAATCACACCACGTCCTAATCCTCACCCCCTTTCTCCTTAACTGAAAGAACAAACGACACCAAAAGGAAATTGTCATTATATCACGGCAGTGTACTGTTAATAGGACCAGAGTATGGTTTTCCGAGCACAGGTAACTATCTCCAGTTTAAATTTTAATGGTCTCAAGCTGTCTGTGAATGCTGGAATCTCAACTGGCACCTCACTGGGGGGCACACTGGAAGATCTGCCAGCCTGCTTCTTGATGCCTACCTGGCATATACTCCGACTAGTACACCAGCTACAGCTGCGACTCCCACAGTCTCACAGCCCCAGCTCTCAGCACAGGATTCAACTCCTTTTCCGACACACTGCGAGTACTATGTGATGCAGGGGCTAGCGCTCTCCTTCCTGGTTGTAGTGAGCATAACAAGCACCAAGCATCTCCCTGGGGAGAGGACATGAGTCCTTGATCTACCTGTCTGTCTCCCCAATGTATTCAGCTTCCTGCCTGCCTGAAGAGTAGAGTAGAGATGAAGACCACCCCATAGGATATATGTTTATTTCAGAAGAGACTGGGAGGCATACTATGTGACTCACTAAAGATGAGACATATACTGTGGGGTTCGAAATTAGACACCCTTGAAAAAGATGAGCAAAAATGATTGTATAAAATAAATAATTCAAATAGAGTTATTGTATGCTCCCAAAAATTGGGAAATTATATTATTTTATACTAATTCAGTTGCTCAGAGAAAGAGATTGTTTAACAAGTGATAAATCAAATTCTCAAAAAGGTAGGTGTCAATTATTGTAATCCCTGTTTTCAAAACCTTTTAATATGAATATCTCACCTCGTGAGGATCACAGCTATAAGGTTTTTTTTATGTTTTAAGAGTTGTGAAAAACATTGGGAGGGTTTTTAGACCATTCCTCCATAAAGAATCCTTACAGATCCTTGATATCCTTAATATGCGCGTAGGGGTTTACCTCTTCAATTCAAACCACAAGATTTCAATGGGTTTCAAAGTCAGAGACTGAGATGGCCATTGCAAAATGTTGATTTTGTGGCCAATTAACCATTTCTTTTGTGGATTGTGATGTGTGCTTAGGGTTATTGTCTTGCTGGAAGATCTGCTTTGCAACCAGTTTTTTTGCAAATAAAATCTGGTACTGGGTAAAGTGCATGATGCTGTTGCAAAATAGCCCCATTACGTCAAAGATTCACCACCATATTTTACAGTAGGTATGGGGTTTTTTTCTGCTCATGCTTTTTCATTTTGATACCAAACCCACCACTGATGTGCGTGACCAAACAGCTTTTTTGTTGTTGTTAGATCTAGTAAATGCCTCGAGTTTACTAAATGGCATTGGTACTTGGATTGGAACAAGTGCTTAGGTCAGGTGACATGAACATATAGCTCTTTGGCCACACACAACAGCGGTGGGTTTGGCGTCGAAAAGAATCCCAAACCTACTGTAAAATATGTTGTTGGATCTTTTTTTTTCTTTTTTTTCTGAGGGTGGATCAGCTTAATATTGCAGAAAGAATGTTGCTTCCGATGTAATTGTCTGCATCATTTCCAATCCCCCATATTTTTGGGGTAAATATATATATCCATACACGCATGCATATATATATATACACATATATACATACACATACCTATATAGACATACATACTTTTTTAAAGAATATACTTTTATTATTATTCCCCGCAAACCCTACCGCCGATCCCCCAATTGGAGTAAACTAATAAACACTTCTGCTTCTATCTTCAATCCATACATCTTATACACACTCTACAGACACAGTGTACTTTACAATAGTTCTCTCTTGTTTGTTCTTAGTCCTTCCTCTATTTCTGATGTCCATCCAGTTTGATTTCTATTTGTAACTATGCTATTTCACAAAAGCTCCGAACCTATATACATTCTACAGATCCCTTATGCCCTACATTGTTTATCTTGTTATTAGTCCCACCCTTCAGCTCCACTCAACCCCTCCCATCTGTCTCTCAACATCATCCATTTCGGATTTCTATATTTTCCAACTGTGCTGTGATGCTTCACAAAATAACTGAATCTTCCTATTTTTTCCTTTATTTAACCAGGCAAGTCAGTTAAGAACAAATTCTTATTTTCAATGACGGCCTAGGAACAGTGGGTTAACTGCCTGTTCAGGGGTAGAACGACAGATTGGTACCTTGTCAGCTCGGGGGTTTGAACTTGCAACCTTCCGGTTCCTAGTCCAACTCTCTAACCACTAGGCTACCCTGCCGCCCCTATTCTCATAGCTTCTACAGATTGTAAATGAAAAATAAACATTTTTGCTAAAATAATTATTACATTATTGATTGATTGACTATGGCTTTTCAAATTACCCAGTATTGCTATCTGTAGTGTTAGTTCTAGGCAGATGTTGCAATTCTTCAGCCATTCCTGGACCTGTGACCAAAAATGAGCTACATATGGACAATACCAAAATAAATTATCTAATGACTCTGCCTCCTCACAGCAGAATTTGCAGAGCTGGGAAGATTGTATCCCCCATATATATAACATTCTTTTAGTTGCAAAAATGTTGTATAGTAATTTATACTGAAAACTTCGAAGTTTTGAATCCGGCGTTGTTTTGCATATCAATTCATAAACCATGTGCCATGGAATGGGTACATCGAAAAGCTCTTCCCAACTATTTTGCAATTTATATGGCACAGTTGTCAGTTTTTTGGTCCTTAAATGAAATTGGTATATGTTTTTATTTATCACACTTTTCTTTAACCATTTATGTTCTTTAATACAGGGCCGACATACAAGTTCCTTACTTTTTTCCCCTTCTACTTGCCTCTTCCATTGTTGTGGTAATGCTGCATTCAATTGTTTGTCATTTTGGGTAGAGCAGACATTTCATATGTCTGTTGTTGGATCTTTGATGTTATGGGGATTTTTTGCTTCCACTGGTCCTGGGCCCTAGTTAACTCATAAGGATCTGCCCCCTTTTTTTTCCCAAATTGAGTCTAAAATCACACCCAAATCTAACTGCCTGTAGCTCAGGCCCTGAAGCAATGATATGCATATTCTTGGTACGATTTGAAAGGAAACACTTTTACGTTTGTGGAAATGTGAAAGGAATGTAGGAGAATATAACAATCATCTTTGAATCGCAAGACAAAGGCTATAATGTATTATTCCAGCCCAGGTGCAATTTAGATTTTGTCCACTAGATGGCAGCTGTAAATGTGCAACGTTTTAGACTGATCCAATGAACCATTGCATTGCTGTTCAAAATGTTGTATCAAGATTGGTTAATTGGTCACAACATCAACATTATGCAATGGCCATCTCAGTGTCCTGTCATCAAACCCATTGATTTCCTGTGGTTTGAATTGAAGAGGGCAATCCATAGCGCAGACAAAGAATCTGGAAAGATTATGTTTGGATGAATGGTCTAAGATCCCTCCTAATGTGTTCTTCAACTCATACAACATTTTAGAAAAAGGCTCAGTGCCGTTATCCTAGCAAGGTGAGGTATTGAAAACAGGGGTGTCAATGATTTTGAGCCCTACCTCTGAGATTTGTTTTATTACTTGTTGAACAAAATCTCTTTCTCTGAGCAATTATATTAGTGCAAAATATAATATAATATCATTTTCCATTTTCTTTGCATACATAATATCTCAGCATTTTTGCTCTTCTTTATTAAGGTTGTCAATTTTGGACCCCACTGTATATCTCTGGACACGTTTGGTGTCTGTCAGAGCAGTGTAGCCTTAGCCTTCAACTGTGGGAATTCATACAATTACTGCAATAATCAAGGGGCAAGCACATTTATATAAGGTGTTCATATGTGAAATACAAAGGTATGCACATATGCCTAGAACCTTGTTAAAATAAGAGATAATAGTTTTAATTACACTTACCAAAGATGCCCTCAAAGTGATGATTTAGTCGGTTCATGAAATCCAGTGTAAAACCTGCAGTATATACGAGGAGGGGAGTGTGAGATATTGGTGGTGTAGATGAGGTGGGAGGGTCCGGTTAGGTCCATAAGGTTTGATGGATTGGAGTAAGGTGTTTGAACATTCCATGGCACGGATCTCAGTCTGTCTGATTAATAACACATGAATTCAAATGATTCTGGGCCCTCTGAGAGGGGTAAAAGCACTTCCTATAATCAGGCATTTTAAGACTATTATGTCTGAATCCTGACTATTTCTCATTACTCCCACAACCGGGCCCTTTAATGTCTGATGATTTATGTACACACTTTATACCGAAGCAGATGAATTATTAACAAACCATCGTTTCCATCTGGAGAAGTACAATAACTTGAGCTTTTTAAAGGAAACATGGGATACAATTGCAGACGCATTTAACCAAACACCACTAAGCAAAGAACTGCATTCTGAGTTCAAAGAACTGAGTTCTGTCTGAAAACTTTCTGTGAAGTAGATCCTATTTTTTTACCAGGATATTTCTCTCCTATTTCATATAATGCTCTCCCTGTTGAATCATCATCAAAACATCCATCCAGTCTTTACATCAAACCCCTCTGTGATTCTATCTCCATATATTTGAGAATATTCCCTCTTCTTTCGGTCATTGATACCAACATATTCCTTTCACGGGGATGAACTATAGCACTTGTATGTGATAAATTAGAATCAATTCTAATTTAATTTGTCACATGCGCCGAATACAATAGGTGTAGATCTTACCATGGAATGCTTCCTTACATGCACTTAACCAACACTTTTAATTCTTATTTTTCTTTAAATATTTGCTAATATAAACTAAAGTAAAAAGAAAGTAACACAAAAGTAACGAGGCTATGTAAAGGGGGTACCAGTACCAAGGCAATGTGCGTTGGTTAATGGATAGGCTCATGAGTGCTTCCCATTTCTATGGTATTGTTGTTTAAAATATAGATTTTTTTAACTAGGAAAGTCAGTTAAAAAACGAATTCTTATTTACAATGACGGTCTACCCGAGACAACACTGGGCCAATTGTGCGATGCCTTATTGGACTCCCATTCATGGCTGGATGTGATGCAGCCTGGATTCAAACCAGGGACTGCAGTGACACCTCTTTCATTGCGATGCAATGCCTTAGACAGCTGCGCCACTCGGGAGATCTGAGTTTGCATAGACATCCCATACATTACTGCAATTCTATGATTGTGGTTCTAAACTCAGCAAAAAACTAAATGTCCCTTTTTCAGGACCCTGTCTTTCAAAGATCATTCATAAAAATCCAAATAACTTGACAGATCTTCATTGTAAATGGTTGAAACACTGTTTCCCATGCTTGTTCAATGACCCATAAACAATTAATGAACATGCACCTGTGGAACAGTTGTTAAGACACTAACAGATGCAGATGTGGCCAGGGCAATAAATTGCAATGTCTGTAGTGTGAGACGGCAGGGTGGCCTAGTGGTTAGAGCGTTGGACTAGTAACCGGAAGGTTCCAAGTTCAAATCCCCCAGCTGACAAGGTACACCTCTGTCGTTCTGCCCCTGAACAGGCAGTTAACCCACTGTTCCTAGGCTGTCATTGAAAATAAGAATTTGTTCTTTAAGTGACTTGCTAGTTAAATAAAGGTTAAAAAAAAGACTCCTAAGACAGCGCTACAGGGAGACAGGATGGACAGCTGATCGTCCTCGCACGTGTAACAACACCTGCACAGGATCGGTACATCTGAACATCACACCAGTGGGACAGGTACAGGATGGCAACAACTGCCCAAGTTACACCAGGATTGCACAATCCCTCAATCAGTGCTCAGACTGTCCGCAATAGGCTGAGAGGCTGGACTGAGGACTTGTAGGCCTGTTGTAGGCCATTCCCTCCAGAAATGTCTGAGAACTTGCAGGTGTCTTGGTTGAAGAGTGGGGTAACATCTCACAGCAAGAACTGGCAAATCTGGTGCAGTCCATGAGGAAGAGATGCACGGCAGTACTTAATGCAGCTGGTGGCCACACCAGATACTGACTGTTACTTTTGAACCCCCCTTTGTTCAGGGACACAATATTCCCATTTCTGTTAGTCACATGTCTGTGGAACTTGTTCAGTTTATGTCTGTTGTTGTATTTTATGTTCATACAAATATTTGCATGTTAAGTTTACTGAAAATAAATGCAGTTGACAATGAGAGAACATTTTTTTTTGCTGAGTTTATATTCTTCCCACTTATTTTAAATGTGTTAATTAAAATATGGAAATTCATAGTGTCTCGATTTGAGGAAAGCTCCAGTATCCAGTCTAACCGTTTCACTTCATTTACGAGTCACAATTCACGGTAGATGGAACTGGATCTGCTGGCTGTGTGCACTGGAATCAGGGCTGCCTCACATTAAAAAGTAGTTTACTATGGAATACTAGTAGAACTTATTTTACTATAGAACTAATGCAGTTAATTGTAGAAGCCTATACTCCACACTGTAGTATCCAAGCGGCGTGGTGAAAGGCAGCAGGAGCAACAGCAGCAGCAGGAGAAGCAACAGAGGCAGCAGCAGCAGCAGCAGCAGCAGCAGCAGCAGCAGCAGTGGGAGAGGCTGCACTATTTGGATAAATGGACTTGGGAGGAGATCCTTGACGGGAAAGGACCTTGGGAACAGCCTGGAGAATATCGCCGCCCCAAAGAAGAGCTGGAGGCGGCGAAGGCGGAGAGGCGCTGGTATGAGGAGGCAGCACGTCGGCGTGGATGGAAGCCCGAGAATCAGCCCCAAAAATTTATTGGGGGGGGCACACAGGAAGTGTGGCGAAGCCAGGTAGGAGACCTGCGCCAACTTCCTGTGCTTACCGGGGGGCTAGAGAGACCAGACAGGCACCGTGTTATGCTGTGAAGCGCACGGTGTCCCCAGTGCGGGTGCATAGCCCGGTGCGGTACATTCCAGCTCCGCGTATCGGCCGGGCTAGAGTGGGCATCGAGCCAAGTGCCATGAAGCCGGCTCTACGCAGCTGGTCTCCAGTGCGTCTCCTTGGGCCGGCTTACATGGCACCAGCCTTGCGCACGGTGTCCCCGGTTCGCCTGCATAGCCCAGTGCGGGCTATTCCACCTCGCCGCACTGGCAGGGCGACCGGGACCAATCAACCGGGTAAGGTTGGGCAGGCTCGGTGCTCAAGAGCTCCAGTGCACCTGCACGGTCCGGTCTATCCGTCACCACCTCCACGCACCAGCCCTCCGGTGGCAGCCCCCCGCACCAGGCTGTCTCTCCGGCTCATCCTTACTGGTGCTCCCGCCTGTCCAGCGCTGCCAGAGCCTTTCTCCTCTCCAGCGCTGCCGGAGTCTCCCGCCTGTCTGGCGCTGCTGCCGGAGTCTCCCGCCTGTCCGGCGCTGCTGCCGGAGTCTCCCGCCTGTCCGGCGCTGCTGCCGGAGTCTCCCGCCTGTCCGGCGCTGCTGCCGGAGTCTCCCGCCTGTCCGGCGTTGCTGCCGGAGTCTCCCGCCTGTCCGGCGCTGCTGCCGGAGTCTCCCGCCTGTGGGGGCCACGTCCAGCACCAGAGCCGCCACCGTAGACAGATGCCCACCCAGACCCTCCCCAATAGGTTCAGGTTTTGCGCACCTTGGGGGAGGTACTGTCACACCCTGACCATAGTTTGCTTTGTATGTTTCTATGTTTTGGTTGGTCAGGGTGTGAGCTGAGTGGGCATTCTATGTTACATGTCTAGTTTGTCTAGTTCTATGTTTGGCCTGATATGGTTCTCAATCAGAGGCAGGTGTTCGTCATTGTCTCTGATTGGGAACCATATTTAGGTAGCCTGTTTGGTGTTGGGTTTTGTGGGTGATTGTCCTTGTTACTGTCTCTGTGTTACTTTGCACCAGTATTAGGCTGTTTCGGTTTTCGTGTTACGTTTATTGTTTTTGTATTTGATTCGTGTTTACTTTGTTTCATTAAACATGGATCGCAATAGCCACGCCGCATTTTGGTCTGACTCTACTTCACCTAAAGAAAACCCTTACACAAGGCTTCCGCATCAGTGGTGAAAAGGGACAGAACGCATTCGTCAGACCATGAGACATCCCGAAAACTGGTCTTTTCAGAAAATTCTCTGTAGTGTCCGAAGGGTTAGGCCAACAAACCGATCATAATGGTGTTGTCAGTTTGGCTCAATGACCCCCAGAAGCGTATTGAGACTCGTCTTTAGTCGATACAGCTGATCTGCCAACTTCTGTCTGTAGTGTCCAAACAGTTTGGGCTACACACTATCATGACCCCTTTGTGTAAAGGTGAGACTCACAAAAAGGCTGGTTATTTTGCCTCAACTCATCTGAAGGTCCCTGCAGTACTAGTTGAAGAAGAAAAAGTATGGATGCATGTATTGAGACTGCTTAATGCCAAAAAAAGGGGATAAATAGATGTGTTTTTTTACATGTTTCCTGACATTGCTTATCTCTCAGATATAGAATAGACACTTCAGCACAAACTTACTTCAGAATCCCTACATGGAGTCTGCTATTCAATGTGTTTGTATGGAATAATAGCAGTAAGGCCAAATAACACACTTCAAGGAGTCTTAAAATTAAAATAGCAAAATTATCCTTGATATGACCTTAATATAGAATCAGGTAATGGAGATACATGGCAGGGAATGATTGACAGTTAACATGAGATTCTTGTCTTGAATTGAGACTTGGTTGGCTTTGTATGGAGTATCTAAAAGGAGACAGAATGATGCAAATAACAGACAGTAACAGCAATGAACATACATCATTTATTGGCTGTTAATGGCAATAAATCAATGACAATATACAAATTCAATAAACATTTAAAAAGCTAAAAATATGCATAACTATAGCAGCAGTTAACAATGAAAGGCCAGACAATGGGTGCAATAGCGTGGTATGTAGCCAATTTATCAATGGTCTGCCATGCTGATCCTCAACACGTGGGGCCCCTCAGGGGTGTGTGCATATCCCCCTCCTGTATTTCCTGTTCACCCACAACTGCGTGGCCAAGCACGACTCCAACACCATCATTAAGTTCTCCCGCAACATGAGCAAGACAAAGGAGATGATCGTGGAATCCAGGAAAAGGAGGGCCAAACACACCCCCATTCAAAACAAAAGGAGCACAGGCCTTTACGCCTTTATCATTGGCTTTTCTACAGAACTGTTTGGTGATCGACTAGAAATGCCTTGAAGATCGACGAGTCGATCGTGATCGACCAGCTGGCGACCACTGGTATAGTCTAAGACTTTGTTGTCTTTTTTGGGATAAGTTTATTTTACATGTTTATTCATTCCTCCTAATAATTTCCATGACAGCCATATATAGATTAAATGTAAACAAATTAAAAGATGATTTAAATTGTTTAGTGGGGTTCACACTGAAATCAAAATCCTTTGTTTTTAGACTAGTCTGTTTGGTGTTCTACACAGATGGGCTGGACCATTTTTTTGTTGGGTGGGCTGGTTGAAATTGAAACACAAAAATATACTTTTTATATGAAAATAAAACAATGAAAAATGTGACATGGCTGGAGGCCAATGTGCCTGTTAATATTTTTTTTTAGCAATTTCACTGTTAAACTACTCTTTAATGAGCCTTTCACTGATCAGTGGGACACAGACGGCCCACCTACCAAATGGGCAAAACCGGTTTTCACTCAAACCCACATTCAAAGTCATTCACGGCATTAGCAAAAATACCTGCTCCGACTCCATCATTAGTTAGACAGCCAATACCATGGATCGTTAAAAAAAAGATCTGGAAATTCTGGAGTCATGGGCTGGTGCCACCAACTGTAAAAGATTGTTGGTGGCACATGCAGTGATGTGGGCTGGTGTGGATAAAATTCCAGTCTAAGTACCCCCCTGGTTCTGCATCGCCCACACCACAACCCTGCCAATAAACACACACCAATAAGATTTATCCCACAGCCTCAGTATTGTACAAATCTAAATAAAGGCATAAACTAGAGATAACTGCCTCCTTTTATTTTAAAGGGTGACATATATAGAAAGGATTTGTCGTTTGAGTGAGGTAATTTTCTAACATAAAAAGATTGAAAGGGAATAGACAACAGAGAGATTACAGTTAAATCTGTCTTGAAGTGGAAAATAAAGAGTTTAATCCACTTGGTCTTCCTTAATAACTGCTGGCGTCTGTCAGCTGCTAAATTGCTTTATTACATGATTATAAATGTGTTTTACAGTATTAATAAACAGTGTTAATAAACACTTCATATGAAAGAAAATTGCTTGGTTTAACCTTTAAAGACATAAAAAAAATGATTAACTTTTTTTTTTATTCGCATAATATTTTGCATGATTTGGATAAGGACAGATAATTCACCCTAGTTCCCAAGTCATTCCATACTTATCAGGAGTGGGAAGGTGAACGGAAAGGCTCTGGAGCAACGAACCGCCCTTGCTGTCTCTGCCTGGCAGGTTCCCCTCTTTCCACTGGGATTCTCTGCCTCTAACCCTATTACAGGGGCTGAGTCACTGGCTTACTGGGGCTCTCTCATGCCGTCCCTGGAGGGGGTGCGTCACCTGAGTGGGTTGATTCACTGATGTGGTCATCCTGTCTGGGTTGGCGCCCCCCCTTGGGTTGTGCCATGGCAGAGATCTTTGTGGGCTATACTCAGCCTTGTCTCAGGATGGTAAGTTGGTGGTTGAAGATATCCCTCTAGTGGTGTGGGGGCTGTGCTTTGGCAAAGTGGGTGGGGTTATATCCTTCCTGTTTGGCCCTGTCCGGGGGTGTCCTCGGATGGTTGCCACAGTGTCTCCTGACCCCTCCTGTCTCAGCCTCCAGTATTTATGCTGCAGTAGTTTATGCGTCGGGGGGCTAGGGTCAGTTTGTTATATCTGGAGTACTTCTCCTGTCCTATTCGGTGTCCTGTGTGAATCTAAGTGTGCGTTCTCTAATTCTCTCCTTCTCTCTTTCTTTCTCTCTCTCGGAGGACCTGAGCCCTAGGACCATGCCCCAGGACTACCTGACATGATGACTCCTTGCTGTCCCCAGTCCACCTGGCCGTGCTGCTGCTCCAGTTTCAACTACCTGAGCCCTAGGACCATGCCCCAGGACTACCTGACATGATGACTCCTTGCTGTCCCCAGTCCACCTGACTGTGCTGCTGCTCCAGTTTCAACTGTTCTGCCTTATTATTATTCGACCATGCTGGTCATTTATGAACATTTGAACATCTTGGCCATGTTCTGTTATAATCTCCACCCGGCACAGCCAGAAGAGGACTGGCCACCCCACATAGCCTGGTTCCTCTCTAGGTTTCTTCCTAGGTTTTGGCCTTTCTAGGGAGTTTTTTCTAGCCACCGTGCTTCTACACCTGCATTGCTTGCTGTTTGGGGTTTTAGGCTGGGTTTCTGTACAGCACTTTGAGATATCAGCTAATGTACGAAGGGCTATATAAATACATTTGATTTGATTTGATTTGATTTACGCTGTAGTCCATCAACAGATGATCTCTTCTTCTCCTCCCCATCCTCTTCCTACTGCATTGCCTGCTCCAGTACTTAGAGGGTCATTAAGTCATTGTGAGAAAGGGACCCCATGTAAGTGCACTACTTTCACCAGCACCCTGAAAAGTGTGAAGAGTAATATTTCTCACCTTCTACCTCAGAAAAGACACTCAAGACCACTGACTTGATGACCCATCTATGAATATGTGTATGGTTTTACCATGATAGGCATCATCATAGACATAATGTACCATCAATCCGAATGAAAAACGAATCGTCAAACCACTTTTGACAGTGTTGCTTTGAAATGTCTAGTTCATATCAGGCGTAAATCCATTTATCATTATGCATGCACAGAGGGAGGCACGTCAAAGAGCGATTTGGATATTGATTTATGCTGTGAATTCCTAATGAATGATCTAACCTTGGCAACATATTAAAATGGGTTCAATCAGTTACACGTGGGAGAGGGTGAGTAATGCATGAACGACTGATCAAAAGAAACAGTGCTAAAATGCCTCAATGAATAAATAGAAGGCTGAGATCGCTGCGAGGTTATGACCTCTGCTTCATTAGCAGGAGCATTTTGAGGCAGAATTCTCCACGGTTCTTAGAGAGTCAATTCACACTCTAGATACAATCAACAATACTTATAATGCATTAAAAACAGGAACCTTTACTTGGCCGCGAAGCTCCCCTGATAATTTAACTGTAAATGTAATTTTCTGAAAGTACTAGGCCTAATATACTCGTGGAATACGGGTGGACAAAGTCCATGGAATTGTAATGTACATAGAGGTATTACATTTCGTTATATTGGTATGTGATGTAAAATGACCGACAGTATATCCTGTAACTGAATGCACATAAGTTCCATCCCTATTAAAATGTATTCACCAAAAGTGCTTGTTCCACGACAGCCTCTGTTTGATTTGAGGATTCGGTGCTGGACTTCAAAGCATACTGGATCTGCACTATATCACCAAGGCCAGAGGTAACAGCTAAAGAGCCCACAGTCCTGTTATTCAAAATCACAATTTGAATGACAATACCTAAAATGCAGTAGTGTACTGAACAGACCTGGGTTCAAATACTTTTTCAAATGTCTCAATCACGTTCACATACATTCGAAGTATTCAGATATATTTCATTTGAAAAGACAAGTAGTTTAATATTTTAATGTATTTGGAAATACACTTGGAAAGTATTTGAAAATACTTAAATACACTGACTCAAGTACACTCCCAAACATTTAACCCAGGTATTTGAAAATCATTTTTGAAACAAGTATTTGAAACATTTTCAGACTATTTGCTTTTTACAAATAACCATTCAAATAAATGTACTTGTCTTGTGCTGTGTATTTAAAAAAATAAAATACACAAAAAAATATTTGAAAAACCAGATACTCAAATACACATTTGAACCCAAGTCTGGTACTGCGAAATTGGGAGTGAGCTGTTGAAGGAAGAGATGGTTGAGATGTAACCTCAATCTTCCATAGCAGTACCATTATTGAGGTACACTACATAGCCAAATTATGTGGACACGTGCTCGTCAAACATTTAATTCCAAAAACATGGATGTTAATATGGAGATGGCCACTCTTTGTGCCTATAACATCTTCCACTCTTCTTGGAAGGCTTCCCACTAAATGTTGGAATATTGCTGTGGGGACTTGCCTCCATTCCGCCACAAGGGCATTATTGAGGACGGGCACTGATGTGTTCCAATTCATCCCAAAGGAGTTTGATGGAGTTGAGGTCAGGGCACTGTGCAGGCCAGTCAAGTTCTTCCACAACAATCTCAACAAACTATTTCTGTATGGACTTCTCTTTTTGCACGAGGGCATTGTCATGCTGAAACAGGAAAGAGCCTTCCCCAAACTGTTGCTACAAAGTTGGAATCACCAAATCATCTAGAATATCATCGTATGCTCTAGGGTTAAGATTTCCCTTCACTGGAACAAAGGGGCCATGCCCGAACAATGGAAACAGCCCAGACCATTATTCCTCCTCCACCAAATTTTACAAATGGCACTGCGCATTTGGGCAAGTGGCGTTCTCTTGGCATCTACCAAATCCTGGAAGTCTCCAACGCGCACCTAAAGAGTCATTAGCCTGTAAATATAATTTGGTATGTTTTATAATTTGGTATAATTTGCTATGTTCATTCATGCACGTACCAAAAAACATGTTGCCTGGAGATTCACCGTTATCTATTTGGGAGAGATGTGACATAGGTTTAGTGCAGTGGCGGAGTGTGCAAAGCTGTCATCAAGGAAAAAGGTGGCTTTTTGAAGAATCTGTTTAACACTTGTTTGGTTACCACATGATTCCATATGTGTTATTTCATAGTTGTAGTCTTCACTGTTATTCTACAATGTAGAAAATAGTACAAATAAAGAAAAACCCTTGAAAGAGAAGGTGTTCTAAAATGTTTGACCGGTAGTGTATATAGGCGATACCAAGAAAACAGCAGTTAACTGAGAAAACAGCCTTACACTGTCCAATGAATAGATGGTTTAGATATACTGTAACATCAATATTACAAAAGCAGTACCATGGCATTGAAGATAACATTTATAAGTGTGTGCAAATATTTTCTTGATCAGGTCACGTGGTCAGGGAATACTCCTACACATAATAGTAAACACCATAAATGTGCTTACCACATCCATGCCTATAATTTAACATGGAACGACAGGATAGGAGTGGAGTATTGATGATTGCAGGCTAGCCTCCTGTAGCTTCCTCCAATCGGGAGTTTCCAGGGGGGGTAGTACATCTGTGTCTGGACCAGGCCAGTCTGTTTCAGTTTGGGCCAGGATTATCACGTGTGTTGGTATGTGTTCCAGCCGCTCCTGGACAGCTGTTATGTCAGCTGGGTAATTGATGGTGGTGGGAGAAACACACGCACACACAAGCATACACACACACACAGCTGAGATTTGGCCTGTTTATTCAAAACCTGGCCAAGGACTCCCTGTACTCCTCCGCTGGATCATAGATCATATTTTCCTATTTTCAAGACTGAGAGAGAGTATACATTTTTCAGCAGCCAGACCCCTTTAATAAGTCATGCTCTTCAGGCTAGGCACAAAAACAGTGTCTTTGCCACCCATAGTACAATACTATTTAGGCTCGGTACAGCACCAGAATCGTTTTGGTCTCCCTAGCAAAAAAAAAGAGATTCCTACCACACTTTCATAAACATTAATTATCACCTCAGAATGTATTGCTTAAGGTGTTCCACTCAGTAGCCAAATGAACACATGAACCCTGAGACAAATACATTTCCATTGGGGCCTATTTGTAAATCCTTCTGTTAATATTAACCTCCCCTGTTTTCTCAACCCATTGATGATGGAGCATTGAGGTTGTAGTTGGGAAGTTAGTAATCAAAATGAATCTCTCTCTCTCTCTCTCTCTCTCTCTCTCTCTCTCTCTCTCTCTCTCTCTCTCTCTCTCTCTCTCTCTCATTATAAATTAATTATTTATTAGGGTAGACACAACTGCTGACTCAACATTTCAAAGAGCATTTTTTGGAAGGGGGAGCAGTCGTGCCTTACTAATTCATCAGTCATGGTTAGATAGATCCTTCCTCGCGCTGTACCATGAAGGGCAGCGAGAACCAGGATTGCGTCCCAAGCTATATTGTGCAATACTTTTAACTAGAGTTCTAGAGTTCTGGTCAAAAGTAGTGCACTAAATAGGGAATAGGGTGCCATTGGGACACAATCAGGCTCTTCAACCAGTCACCTTAATCAATGTGGGCTGTGGTATTGATGAAGACCCTTTCAAAGACAGCTATACAGGGCCTGAGGGCTGAGGATGACACCACCTCAATATTGAACAAATTATCTCATCGGTAAGACTTTCTTGAGAAACACACACCTTCACATGCATTTGCTCACACATACACGTGCACATGGGATAAACACACACACACTGAAATACATTATTTGTATGTTAAGATAATTAGCTTGATATTATTTTTGTAGTAATTTGTTTCACAAAAATGAAAAATAAAGTGTTGAATTACATATGTATTTTTCTGCTTGCTTAGAGTAGAGGTTTGAATGAATTAATTTATTTCCAGAAAGAGGAGGGTTAAATTCAGGTTTATTTACATAGCTTTCCTTTCAGTGTGGAAAGGATTGCATTTCATGCCCTACCGAATAGGTAATGAACAGCGATGAAAAATGACTGGCCAGGAGAAAAACAGGAATCAGGAACAGCAATCTGTTAAGCAAGCAGTGAAAATAATACACATGCTATTCCATATATGTACTTTGCAAATACATTATTGATTTATTTTTAAGTGATGAGAAAATTGAGCTTATATTTCAGCTGGAATAAATTAACAAAAACAAACAATATCTCTTGAGCTGAACCATTTACACTTCCCGTCGATCATTAATGACTAATTCTTCAGGTATCATTGGGAGATTGTCTGTGAAAAATACTTTGACATGGTATTTCTATGCAGAATGAAATCATACACTGTGAATAATATATTTAAAACATTTAAAACCCTTATGTGCGATTTGGCTATACCCAAATGATGTGTTTTACAAGTTTGAGATCCATACCGAGGAAAGTAAATGATGGGTTATGGTGAAACAATTACGTTTAATAGTATTGGAGTGATTTCAAACAAATCAATGGGTCTAACTGACCCGGGATATCAGGGAAGGGTTAAAAATAAAGAAATCCCACACCTTTTACATGTTCTGTTATGTAACTAAATGCACTCTGGAAGGCAACAGATTAATATGCCATCTGTTCACTGCTCACATCCTTTCAGGTTATTCCAGACTCTTGTAAATACATTTAATTAAATGTCAACTTCAAATGAAAGGTTATCCAAGGAAGTTTGGCATTATGGGATGTGAACTTCGAAGAACACTAAATGAAATCCAGAGATTTTGACTGTTACACTCAAGGAAAAAATAAAAACCAAAAACCAATTTTTTTATCTGCATAGAGAATCTGGAAGGAGCATTGAGGCGTGAGCCTCCAAATATGTATTGATCATCTCCATGGGGGTCTGAGGGGTAGATTGCTTTGGATAACAGAGCTGTGTCGCAAATGGCACCCCACTCCCTATATAGTGCGCTGCTTTGGACCAGGGTCCATAGGGAATAGGGTGCCATTTGGGCTGCATCCAAGAACAGAGCTAAGCTGCACCGCACCAAGCACTCCAGGGCTCTGAAATAATTAACCACTATGACTAAACTGCTGCATCGACATAATCATGTAATAATTGGGCCAACAATTATGTTAACAACATTGCTCTATAAGGAAACCATGCTGAGTCCATATTTCATCATTCATACACACATTGCAGGGGGAGGTATCACTTTACATGGTACGATTGCTTTGAACAATAGTTCACAAAATACAGCGATAAGAAGTTACTATAAAAGTAAGGTTGGTGGTTATATTTGTCCAGTTTCACACACGTAGAAGTGGGTATTAATACAACTGTGAATTGGAAATGTGTTTTTTGCATATCCCAACTTTTCCTGAGACACCCTCGGTGAGTGGGGTCACGGCCAGGATCTGCCATTATCATTGGCTACCCTGGAGGAATTAGGGTTAAGTGGCTTGCTTTGTCGGCTCAGGGATACGAACGAGCAGCCTTTTGAACCAACGCTCTAACTGCTAGGCTACCTGCCACCCATACAATTATAGACAACTCATTTGGATGATAAGTGTGAAAAGAGAACCGGACCCAGCCTCCGGAGCCACTTACATGGTTTGTAAATCCATCTTGTATGTAAACTCAGCCAAAAAAGAAACATCATTTTTTCAGGACACTGTCTTTCAAAGATAATTCATAAAGATCCAAATAACTTCACAGATCTTCGTTGTAAAGGGTTTAAACAGTTTCCCATTGTCACGCCCTGGCCTTAGAGAGCCGTTTTATTTCTCTATTTGGTTAGGTCAGGGTGTGATGTGGGGTGGGCATTCTATGTTTTGTATTTCTGTGTGTTTGGCCGAGTGTGGTTCCCAATCAGAGGCAGCTGTCTATCGTTGTCTCTGATTGGGAATCATACTTAGGTAGCGTATTTTGCCACCTTAGTTGTGGGTAGCTGTCTGTGTTAGTGGCCTGTATGGCCCTAGTCAGCGTCACGGTCGTTTTTGGTGGTTCTTGTTTTGTTGGCGACATTCTTAATAAAGGATAATGTACGCTCACCACGCTGCTCCTTGGTCTGGTCATTTACCTGACGATGATCGTGACACCTATGCTTGTTCAACGACCCATAAACAGTTAATGAACATGCACCTGTAATGACCGCTTACAGACGGTAGTCAATTAAGGTCACAGTTATGAAAACTTAGCACTCTAGAGGCCTTCTACTGACTCTGGAAAACACCAAAAGAAAGATGCCCAGCATCCCTGCTCATCTGCGTGAATGTGCCTTAGGCATGCTGCAAGCAGGCATGAGGACTGCAGATGTGGCCAGGGCAATAAATTGCAATGTCCGTACTGTGAGACGACTAAGACAGTGCTACAGGGAGACAGGACGGACAGCTGATCGTCCTCGCAGTGGCAGACCACGTGTAACAACACCTGCACAGGATCAGTACATCCGAACATTACACTTGCAGGACAGGTACAGAATGGCAACAACATCTGCCCGAGTTACACCAGGAACGCACAATCCCTCCATCAGTGCTCAGACTGTCTGCAATAGGCTGAGAGGCTGGACTGAGGGCTTGTAGGCCTATTGTAAGGCAGGTCCTCACCAGACATCAGCGGCATCAACGTTGCCTATGGGCACAAACCCACCATTGCTGGACCAGACAGGACTGGCAAAAAGGGCTCTTCACTGACGAGTTGCGGATTTGTCTCACCAGGGGTGATGGTCGGATTCATGTTTATCGTTGAAGCAATGAGATGTTACACCGAGGCCTGTACTCTGGAGCGGGATCGATTTGGAGGTGGAGGGTCCGTCATGGTCTGGGGCGGCGTGTCACAGCATCATCGGACTGAGCTTGTTGTCATTGCAGGCAATCTCAACACTGTGCGTTACAGGGAAGACATCCTCCTTCATCATGTGGTACCCTTCCTGCAGGCTCATCCTGACATGACCCTCCAGCATGACAATGCCACCAGCCATACTGCTCGTTCTGTATGTGATTTCCTGCAAGACAGGAATGTCAGTGTTCTGCCATGGCCAGCGAAGAGCCCGGATCTCAATCCCGTTGAGCATGTCTGGGACCTGTTGGATCGGAGGGTGAGGGCTAGGGCCATTCCCCCCAGAAATGTCTGGAAATTTGCAGGTCCCTTAGGGGAAGAGGGGTGTAACATCTCAGAGGAAGAACTGGCAATTCTGGTGCAGTACTTAATGCCGCTGGTGGCCACACCAGATACTGACTGTTAGTTTTGATTTGACCTCCCCTTTGTTCAGGGACACATTATTCCATTTCTGTTAGTCACATGTCTGTGGAACTTGTTCAGTTTACATCTCAGTTGTTGAATCTTGTTATGTTCATACACATATTTACACATGTTAAGTTTGCTGGAAATAAACGTAGTTGACAGTGAGAGGACGTTTCTTTTTTAGCTGAGTTTATATTTCTTATTTACTAATATTAGGCTTATTTCCACACTACAAATGAACACAGCTGAAACTTAAACCTAAGCAAACTTATCTCTCCTGGAGCATGAAGAGGATTTTTCCCTCCAGGAAAGAAACTCCATCCATCCTCAAAGATGTATTGTATGTCTAATGACAAAGACATAATTGCTTTGTAGCTCCATTTATTCCTGAGTGCACTGACTACTTTTATCAGGGTGGCCCGTCTATGTAACACAGGAGGTTGGTGGAACCTTAATTGGGGAGGACGGGCTCATGGTAATGGCTGGAGCGGAATGAGACACATGGTTTCCATTCCATTACCTCCATTCCAGACATTATCATGAGTCGTCCTCCCCTCAGCAGCCTCCACTGCTATGTAAACACAACATGCAACAGCATCAATACAGTGCTTCCACTACACATAATGTCATGTTGCACAATGTGCCAACTCAATAATTGCCAGATTTCACTACAAAATACATACATCACAGCCACAGTAAGCATCTGTTTTCATCGCACCGACAGTTTCCCCCAAACCCCAGGCAGGCATGTGCAGCCTTGTGTATTCACAGAGATAAAACACAAAGAGAAAGTGGGTGTATTGTGGTGTCCTATCGCATCAACACTTGACCACATGAAAGTAATTTGGTGTTAAGACGCGACCATGTTACTGTCATTAGACTAACACTGTTGAGCAACATAAACAGTTTCTCTGAGCCAAAGCTCACCAACTGAAAAAGGTTAAATGTAAAGACACACACACACACACACACACACACACACACACACACACACACACACACACACACACACACACACACACACACACACACACACACACACACACACACACACACACACACACACACACACACACACACACACACACACACACACCTAGTCTTCCATTGGATAGTTTAAAACTATCTTGTCAAAATAAATAAGTGTTCCCAACAGCTTTTATAGCACTGTTTCCTCTGGCACAGATCTGGTACAACCCCTCAGAGATGCTTCAATATTTAAGTAGACAAAATATGTATTATGCTGCCTAGTGGGCCTAACGAGGAATGATCTTCTCAGGATCCAACAGTTCGATGCAGAAGCCACGTTCAAAGCTACAGTGAAAGAGAACAGTCATTACCATTTCAAAGTTGTCTCAGAAAAACGCTTGTTGTGTATGTGTATCAGGCGGATTTTGCAGATGTAGTGTATTCCATTTTTTTGTATTTCTTGCAAACCACTTAAGTCTCTTTGAGATTAGTTCATTTTTGACGGAACAATTTGATGTTGACACGTCTGGCTATCATGAAAGCTTGTTTTCTTGGTATGGGGCTCATAGTATTCAGGCTGTAGTGAAATACTGAATTCCTCTCAACCTGCATGTGATGTCTCACTTTAGATGCTTTGAGGAACATTTCCAACAACAGAGCAATTTTTATTTGAGATAGATTTAGAAACAAATACAATAAACAAACACATTTAACATATGTCAACAAAGTTTAACTTAGTTCAGTTAAATAATCACAATCTATTTTTTCAGAATAGCAAATGGCTTTTATGTGGAAACAGAAGACAATCGAAGATATACCAACTGCCAAAATGTTGACAAAATGTGATTATAGAGATCCATTCTTATATTACTGATATTGCTATAAATTTAAACCACTGTAAAAATAGAGATGGTAAAACACACACGGTTGATTTTTTGTGTATGAGGGAGTATGGAGCTTGATGATTAATTTTGCCCAAGTAAGCCCACTTACTGCCCTCTTCATCTGATACAGGGTGCTTTGAAAGCTGGATGAGGGCCATTCAGATACATGAAAGCACCAAAACGAGATGACAAAATGCTCTTACACATCTTGAAAAAGTCCATCCACAACCTTTTAAATGTGTTTCACTTCTAACAGTGATCAATTGCAGCTACTCTTGTGAGGTGAACATTGTCGGACATGTACCATCTGAGGAAAGGTTTTTTAAAAATTTATAATTCAATGATGATTGACATGTGATTTAATAATTGAATGACATGATCAGTATGGATTTCACAGCTCCCTTATGAAGATGCTCCACCATCAGGGTGTTGGAAAAGATCTGACAGCCATGACGCAGCAATAAAAACATAGACTGGTCTATGTGATTGCACTGTTGCTTCCTTTAGGCATTTTTATAATTATCTCTGAAAGTAGATAATTATGAAGAGTCTACCAGTTGGTGTAGAAATATACACTGCGTTCTGAAAATATTCAGACCCCTTGACTTTTTCCACAATTTGTTATGCCTTATTCTAAACTTAAATACATATTTTTTTCCTATCATCAAGCCACACACAATACCCCCTAATGACAAAGCAAATACAGAAATATCACATTTACATAAATATTCAGACCCATTACTCAGTACTTTGTTGAAGCAATTTGGAAGTGATTACAGCCTCGAGACTTCTTGGGTATGATCAAGCTTGACACACCTGTATTTGCGTCACTCCCTGATCTGATTCACCTGTTCCTGCGATTGTCTCCACCCCCTCCAGGTGTCGCTTATTTTCCCCAGTGTATTTATCCCTGTGTTTCCTGTCTCTTTGTGCCAGTTCTTCTGGTATGTTTAGTCAAGTCAACCAGTGTGTTTTCCCAGTACTCCTTTTGCTATTCTCCTTTTTCGAGTCCTCCCGGTGTTGACCCTTGCCTGTTTCTGGACTCTCATCCGGTTTGGACTTTTTGCCTGTCCACGATCATTCTCTCTCTACAATTTTGGATTATTAAACATTGTAAGACTCCCACCATCTGCCTCCTGTGTCTGCATCTGGGTCTCGCCTTGTGCCTTGATAGTACGAACTGGCCATGACAGACCCAGCAGACTTGAACTATCTCCACCCTGCAGGGAGCCACAATTAGGAGGCATGAGGAGTTGTTACAGGGCCTTTTGGAAGGGCTCAGGTCCTTGACGGAACGCCACGACCATGGGTTAAAGGCTATTATGGAGCAAATCAGGGAGTTAGCCCAGAAGCTGTCTGCCACCTCTGAAAAACCACAATCACCCAGTAATTTTCCCCATATCTGTGGTGAGTTTGTACAGCCTATCCTGGCTCCCCGAGAACCCCGCTTACCTCCTCCGGAGCGATATTCGGGGAATCCTGGTACCTACCGTAAGTGCCCTCTTATTTTTGAGCTACAGCCATCTTCGTTTCCCTCAGACAGATTGAAGATAGTGTATATTATTATGCTAATGTTGGGAAGGGCACTCTCCTGGGCTACGGCAGTTTGGGAGCAACAATCTGCCATTTGTGGTCATCTGGAGGAATTCATGGCAGATGTGAGAAACGTTTTTGAGTCTCCGGGATCCTGGAGATAGGCGGCCAGCAAACTGCTTGACTTACGTCAAAACACCCGTAGTGTGGCAGACTACGCAGTTGATTTTCTCACATTGGCCGCCAAGAGTGCCTGGAATCCGGTGTCTCTTTCCGATACTTTTTTGAACAGATTATCTGAGGAGGTAAAGGATGAGCTAGCTGCTCGGGAATTGCCAATGGATCTCGTGTCCCTTATCGCCCTTACCATTAAAATTGATGGATGCCTAAGGGAATGCAAGAGTGAGAGGAGGTCTGGTCTCGAGCAAACTCGTGCACCCACTATGGCGCGTTCACCTCTAAGGGAATCTGGAAGTTTCCGAAGACAGCTCTTCTGAGAGGATTCGAAGCAACCCGAGCACTCTCGGGAATCTACGACGGGTGAGTTGGATACTCCTGAGTCTATGCAATTGGGAAGAGCTAGGTTATCAGTTGTGGAACACTCACGAAAGATGAATTTTAACTGTTGTCTGTACTGTGGAGGACAGGACATTTCATAGATACCTGCCCTATTAGGAAACACTTGTCTCTAGAGGGTACCAGTACTATGGTGAGTCAGACTGGGAGTTCCCTAATTCCCATCACCAGAACACCCCTTTTCGCTCTTGTGCTATAGGGAGACCAATCAAAGTCTCTCCGAGTGCTCATTGACTCTAGGGATCATGAAAGTTTTATGGAAGCCACGATAGCTTCGGAGCTTGGTATTCCCACTCAGCCTCTCTCGGTGCCCATGGATGCTAGAGCACTGGACGGCCACTCTATAGGGGAAGTCACCCATAGTACTGTGCCCGTTCAATTACGGGTTTCTGGTAACCACAGTGAGACAATACAGTTCCTCCTCATTGCATCTCCCCATATTCCGGTTGTTTTGGGATTTTCCTGGCTTCAAATGTACAATTTGATGATTGATTGGACCACAAGCTCCATCCTGGGTTGGAGCCCATTTTACCATTCCCACTGCCTTCAAGCAGCACAGCCTTCCTCAAGTCGTCTTCCTCGGGATGTTAGCAAGACTGTGCATGTCTCTGCTATCCCCACAGAATACCAGGACCTCCTTGAAGTGTTCAGTAAGGCACATGCTACTTCCCTTCCCCCGCACCGTCCTTATGATTGTACCGTTGATCTTCTCCCAGGCACTATGCCACCTCGGGGTCGATTTTATTCTCGGTCTGGACCAGAGACCAAAGCTATGGAGGAGTACATAGAGGAGTCTCTGGTCACTGGGGCGTCCGTCCGTATGCATCTCCTTCTGGTGCAGGGTTTTTCTTTGTGGAGAAGAAGGACAAGACCCTGCGTCTGTGCGTTGACAACCAGGGATTTAACTTCATTGGGATAGGGGGCAGCATTGGGAAGTTTGGATGAAAAGCGTGCCCAGACTAAATTGCCTGTTACTCAGGTCCAGAAGCTAGGTTATTCATATATATATTTGGATATAAAACACTCTAAAGTTTCCAAAAATGTTAAAATAATGTCTGTGAGTATAACAGAACTCATATGGCAGGCAAAAACCTGAGAAAATCCAACCAGGGAGTGGGAATTTTGAGGTTTGTAGTCTTTAAGTGAATGCCTATCCAGTATCCAGTGTCTGTGGGGTCAGATTGCACTTTCTAAGGAGGCTCCCGGTAGATGTCAACAGTCTTTAGAAGTTGTTTCAGGCATCTTTTGTAAAAGGGGAGAAAATAAGACTACTCAGAGTAAGTGGCTCAGCTGAAAGCCATGAGTTGTTTATCGCGCATGGCCGTGAGCGCGGCGTTCGTTCTCTTTCCTTTCTAATGAAAACAGTATTGTCCGGTTTAAATATGATTGAATATTTATGATAAAAAGATCCTAAGGATTGATTATAAACATCGTTTGACATGTTTCTACAAACTTTGATGGAGCTTTTTAGACTTTTGTCTGGATGTTGTGAGCGCTTTGTGCCTTTGGATTACTGAACTAAACGTGAAAACAAAACGGAGGTATTTGGAAATAAAGAGGGAATTTATTGAACAAAACAAACATTTATTGTGTAACATGGAGTCCTGGAAGTGCCACCAGATGTAGATCATCAAAGGTAAGTGATTCATTTCATCGCTATTTCTGACTTTTGTGAGTCTTCTCCTTGGCTGGAAAATGTCTGTATGTTTTTTTGTGGCTAGGGTCAAAGAATGTGACGCCTGACACACTCTCCCGCCTACCGTCCCACTAATCCCAGAGAGGTTAATGACACTACTGTCAAGAATCGTTACCTCCTACCTCTCCTCTCCTTGGCGTTTGAACCTCTCCTGGGGGCCACCATATTTTCCAAGTTGGACCTTCGAAATGCCTACCACCTGGTTTGGATACGCAAGGGGGAGAAGTGGAAGACAGCCTTCAACACAGCTAATGGACATTATGAGTACCAGGTCATGCCATTTGAACTCACCAACGCCCTCAATGTTTTCCAGGCTTTGGTCAATGATGCCATTCGGGACCAGTTAAACCGATTTGTGTTCCTGTACCTTGATGACATCCTGGTTGTTTCCCGATCTGCACAAGAACATGTTCTTCATGTCAGACAGGTTCTTCAGTGCCTCCTGGAGAACCAACTGCTCGTGAAAGCCGAGAAGTGTGAGTTCCACTGCTCCACAATCACATTTCTGGGATATGGCCCCCCTCTCAGCACTCCCCTCTCCCAAGGTACCGTTCAAATGATCTCCAGATGTCGACAAAGCCTTTGTAGACCTGAAGCATCGATTCACAACAGCACCCATCCTCATCCATCCGAAACCCTCACTTCAATTTGTGGTGGAAGTGGATGCTTCGGATGTTGGAGTGGGGGCCATCCTGTCCCATCAATCTGCCCAGGACCAGAAGCTTCATCCCCGTGCCATCCTGTCCCATCGACTTAATCCTGCTGAAAGTAACTACGATGTTGACAACTGAGAACTGCTGGCGGTGAAGATGGCGTTGGAAGAGTGAAGTCACTGGCTGGAAGGAGCAGAACAGCCATTCCTGGTCTGGACCGACCGTAAAAATCTGGAATATCTCCATACAGCCAAAATCCTCAAATCTAGGCAGGCCCGGTGGGTCCTCCTGTTCACCAGATTTAACTTCACCATCTCCTACCGCCCAGGGTCAAAGAATGTGACGCCTGACACCCTCTCCCACCTATACTGTTCCTCTGCCACACCCTCAACCTCTGAAACCATTCTCCCTACTTCATGCCTTGATGCCACTGTGGATTGGGGTACTGAGAACTTGGTCCACGAGGCACAATGCTCCCAGCCTGGACCTGAAGGGTGCCCAGCGAACTGGCATCCTAATCCAGTTTGGTCCCAGGTCCTGTAATGGGCTCATTCCTCATGGCTGACCTGTCATCCAGGGTCCCATCGTACACTAGCCTTCCTCCGGCAACATTTCTGGTGGCCCAATGGTTCCTGACGTCTCTGCCTTCATCGCCGCATGCACAGTGTGTGCTCAGAACAAGTCTCCACGGGAAGCTCATTCTGGCCTCCTTCAGTCACTACCAGTCCTACCGCAATTGGGAAGAGGGTATGGCTTTCCACTCGGGATCTGCCCCTTCGGGTAGAGTCCCGCAAGCTGTCTCCCAGGTTCATTGGTTCTTTTCCCATCTCCAGAGGTCTGAGTTCCACTGCTGTCCGTCTTGTGTTACCCCGTACGCTCCGTGTTCACCCTACATTCCATATGTCTAGGATTCAGCCCTTTTCTCACTGTCCTTTGTCTTCTGTCTCCAGGCCCATCCCTCCTCCCGGGGTTATCGATAGCATGCCAGCGTATACGGTGAGACGCCTCCTGAAGGTTTGACCACGGGGCAGGGGTTTCCAGTACCTGGTTGACTGGGAGAGTTATGGCCCAGAGGAGAGGTGCTGGGTCCCTGCTAAAGACATCTTGGACCCAGTCCTCATCGCCGATTTCCACCGCCGACACCCCGGTCAGCCAGGTATGCGCCCAGGTAGGATGCTATTTGGCGTCCCTGGGAGGGGCTACTGTCACCCTTGATCTAATTCACCTGTTCCTGTGATTGTGTCCACTCCCTCCAGGTGTCGCTTATTTTCCCCAGTGTATTTATCCCTGTGTTTCCTGTGTCTCTGTGCCAGTTCGTCTGGTATGTTTAGTCAAGTTAACCAGCGTGTTTTTCCCGTACTCCTTTTGCTATTCTCCTTTTTCTAGTTCTCTCAGTTTTGAGCCTTGCCTGTTTCTGGACTCTGATCTGGTTTGGACTTTTTGCCTGTCCACGATCATTCTCTTGCCTACCCCTTTGGATTATTAAACATTGTAAGACTCCAACCATCTTCCTCCTGTGTCTGCATCTGGGTCTCGCCTTGTGCCTTGATAATTTCTTCCATTATTCTCTGCAGATCCTCTCAAGCTCTGTCAAGTTGGATGTGGAGTGTCGCTGCACAGATATTTTCAGGTATCTTCTGAGATGTTAGATCGGGTTTAAGTCCGGTCTCTGGCTGGGCCACACAAGGACATTCAGAGACTTGTCCCAAAGCCACTGCTGCATCATCTTGGCTGTGTACTTAGGGTCGTCGTCCTGTTGGAAGGTGAACCGTCACTCCAGTCTGAGGTCCTGTGTGCTTTCGTGCAGGTTTTCATCAAAAATCTCTCTGTACTCTGCTCCATTCATCTTTCCCTCAATCATGACTAATCTCCCAGTCCCTGCCACTGAAAAACACCACTACAGCATGATGCTGCCACCACCATGCTTCACTGTAGGGATGGTGTCAGGTTTCCTCCAGACGTGACGCTTGGCATTCAGGCCAAAGAGTTCAATCTTGGTTTCATCAGAACAGAGAATCTTGTTTCTCATGGTCTGAGAGTCTTTATGTGCCTTTCGGCAAACTCCAAGTGGGCTGTCATGTGCCTTCTACTGTGGAGTGGCTTCCGTCTGGCCACTCTACCATAAAGGCCTAATTGGTGGAGTGCTGCAGAGATGCTTGTCCTTCTGGAAGTTTCTCCCATCTCCTCAGAGGAACTCTGGAGCTCTGTCAGAGTGACCATCGGGTTCTTGATCACCTCCCTGACCAAGGCCCTTCTCCCCCAATTGCTCTGTTTGGGAAGGCTGCCAGCTCTAGGAAGAGTCTTGGTGTTTCCAAACTTCTTCCATTTAAGAATGACCTTGAATTCTACAGAGATGTTTTGGTACCCTTCCCCAAATCTGTGACTTGACACAATCTTGTCTCCATTCTATTGACCTCATGGCTTGGTTTTTACTCTGACGTGCACTGTAAACTGTGGAACCTTATATACACAGGTGCGTGTCTTTCCAAATCATGTCCAATCATTTGAAAGTACCACAAGTGGACTCCAAACCAGCTGTAGAAACATCTCAATGATTACCAATGGAAACAGGATGCACTTGAGCTCAATTTCGAGTCTCATTCAGTTTTTTATTTAATAAAAAACATAAATTTAATACATTGTAGGATAAGGCTCTAATATAACAAAATGTGTAAAAATGGAAGTGGTCTGAATACATTCCGAATGCACTGTATGAACTGTGTTTGCAATCCAAATACTTTGATTTGATCAACAGCAAAGGTAACTAATCGTTCCTCCCAGAAAATGTTACAGATATATATATAAATCTTATTGGTTTCTGATAGGTGCTTATGGGTAAATAAAAATGACATTGGCAAGCTTCTCGCTTACCGTGTAACACAGCGCAGCGACACTCAAGTGGAGGCTAACAAATGAGAACAGGCTACCGAAAGAACGACACAGCGATGAGACACTCCCATGGAGGATAACAAATGAGAACAAGGTAGCGTAAGTACGACACAGCGATGAGACAGTCCCGTGGAGGCTAACAAATGAGAACGAGGTAGCGTAAGTACGACACAGCGCTGAGACACTCCCGTGGAGACTAACAAATGAGAACAAGGTACGGTAAGTACGACACAGCGATGAGACACTCCCGTGGAGGCTAACAAATGAGAACAAGGTACCGAAAGAACGACACAGCGATGAGACACTCCCATGGAGGATAACAAATGAGAACAAGGTAGCGTAAGTACGACACAGCGATGAGACACTCCCGTGGAGGCTAACAAATGAGAACAGGGTACCGAAAGAACGACACAGCGATGAGACACTCCCATGGAGGATAACAAATGAGAACAAGGTAGCGTAAGTACGACACAGCGATGAGACACTCCCGTGGAGGCTAACAAATGAGAACAAGGTAGCGTAAGTACGACACAGCGCTGAGACACTCCCGTGGAGGATAACAAATGAGAACAAGGTAGCGTAAGTACGACACAGCGATGAGACCCTCAAGTGGAGGCTAACAAATGAGAACAGGGTACCGAAAGAACGACACAGCGATGAGACACTCCCATGGAGGATAACAAATGAGAACAAGGTAGCGTAAGTACGACACAGCAATGAGACACTCCCGTGGAGGCTAACAAATGAGAACAAGGTAGCGTAAGTACGACACAGCGATGAGACACTCCCGTGGAGGCTATCAAATGAGAACAAGGTACGGTAAGTACGACACAGCGATGAGACACTCCCGTGGAGGCTAACAAATGAGAACAAGGTAGCGTAAGTACGACACAGCGCTGAGACACTCCCGTGGAGGCTAACAAATGAGAACAAGGTAGCGTAAGTACGACACAGCGATGAGACAGTCCCGTGGAGGCTAACAAATGAGAACAAGGTAGCGTAAGTACGACACAGCGATGAGACAGTCCCGTGGAGGCTAACAAATGAGAACAAGGTAGCGTAAGTATGACACAGCGATGAGACACTCCCGTGGAGGCTAACAAATGAGAACAAGGTAGCGTAAGTACGACACAGCGCTGAGACACTCCCGTGGAGGATAACAAATGAGAACAAGGTAGCGTAAGTATGACACAGCGATGAGACAGTCCCGTGGAGGCTAACAAATGAGATCAAGGTAGCATAAGTACGACACAGCGATGAGACACTCCCGTGGAGGATAACAAATGAGAACAAGGTAGCGTAAGTACGACACAGCGCTGAGACACTCCCGTGGAGGATAACAAATGAGAACAAGGTAGCGTAAGTACGACACAGCGATGAGACACTCCCGTGGAGGCTAACAAATGAGAATAAAGGTACCGTAAAAAAAAGCAGTTAATCAACTCCGCTTTACCTTGATGTTTCGTATCTAAGGAGGATAATCATAATACAATATGTTTGTCTGTGTATTTGTGACATATTGCCATACTGGATATCTTACCTCTCGGTCAAAATAGGTGTAACAGGTGTAAGTGACGTACAGTGAGCTCCAAAAGTATTGGGACAGTGACACATTCTGAGTTGTTTGGCTCTGTACTCCAGCACTTGGATTTGAAATGAGGTTAAAGTGCAGACTGTCAGCTTTAATTTGAGGGTATTTGGGGGTAATATAATTATGCTTCTGTATGCTACAGCACATTGTAAGGCACTCAACACTACGTCCCCTGAGAGGCAGAAAGTGCCACTGCAACACAAAATCAACTGGGGATTTTTGGCCACATACTCTGCCATACATTTACACACAAATTAAGTCCCCAAAGAGCTGAATAAATGTATTGATATTTTTGTGGTAGACAATTAATTAAATAAATTATTCAATTAGTGCACTCCTGCTCTGTGTCTCTTGGTCTCCCTAAGGGGAGATGGGTCTTTCAAAATGCTAGTGTTTAATCTGTGCCAGGAATCAATGCAATGGCTCCTTTAACTGTGCTAACAACCTGAAAAATGGTCTGATTCAACCCCGTACACTCCTGGGAATTGGCCTGTATGGATAGGGCGAAATTGAGACGTTTCTTACAGAAGAAATATGGAAAGAATATGCACAACCATGGTAGAAATTAAATGGGAACAGTTTAGAGATGATGGGGAAATTCTAAGATTAAAGAGGAGGAGACAACAGTTCATCTGATGCAAGATTGAATCCAAACATTACAGTGTTGATTTAATGTGCATTTTACATTTACTATACTTTCTGCCGCATTCGTTGATAAATCAATCTGAAAATACTCTGAAAGCATTCAGTAACATTAATAGGTGTGCACAGTTCCTAGGTCATTCTAATGCACTTTTATGACTCAACTATAAGGTGCTCTTTTGAGCTCTCTTAGATGTGCCATCGAGGAACTAGAGCAAACACACAGCCCTGCATACCCGTCTTGACGTTATTACTGTACACAATCCAAAAATGCTCCGTTATAAATGACAATTTGGGTCAGGTGTGCATAATGTGAAAGCGTGTTCTATTGCCAACATGACTAGCTAAATTCTAAAGTATGATCATACAGTGTTAACCTTTTACAAGGCTATTCAGTGAAGCATATTGTAATTTTGGTGCTCATAGAATGGACTCATGAGTCCATTCAGATGAGTGGTCTGCTGCAAATGTTCTAACAATACAACAAAGTGGATGTTTGGCTTGCTTGTAGGACATCAAAGCGGTACTCATTAAAATCCTCAATGTCTCGTCTTTCAAAATACATTGACAGCATTTCTCTCACAGCATTTCTCTCACTGAGACAACAAGACATTTAAGTTGCCCAATTAACGGGAGGGATGGGGGATGTTTTATGTCGCAGGTGGAGCTTAAGTTCAGGATGGCTGTCAGTACAAACCCATACAGACCTGTGAAGCAGAGAACTTGAGCTCTGACAACATGTATAGCATGTTACTGTACAGCCACTGTGTTCCAATTGAAACGTTGACAAGTGTCTAAATCTGCCGTGTTCAACCCGTATATATGGGTACGACTGTAAAGGACTACAGTTCTGATGGCGGGTAACTTCCTTCACCTCTTGATATCCAAATCAGGAGGTTCTTTTCATCATCCTCATTAATACATTGTTATCCAATATGCCCCTAAATGATGTCTCTACAGAAAACTTTAGATAAAACAAAAATACATGCATTTTAACATTGGTGAAACTAGATGACTTTGTTATTTTGTAGGTAGCTTATCAGTAAACAAAGTCTGGTTAGTTATGCAATGTAATGTTTGTAAAGTGGCTTCTTTTAGTTTCCGATGAATTATCGCGTGACCTTGGATCTCAGTCCTGTTATCAGTGTTTGAACAGCCTCACTTAGGCTGAGCCATATCATACGCTTGGTTGGTGACATGAAAAATGAAGAGAGTGTCTTTGACTTTTCCACCATTGGGGAGCAGCACTAAAACGCACATTTTGGGCTCTGAGTTTTTCTAGACAACGTGAAAAAAACATGAATAACTCTGGTCCCTATTTATGATGTAACACATGAACTACATTTTATGTTGATGAATGAATGGCTGGTTTTGATAAGTTTACAGGCATTTAGTGATTGATGGATATAATTAAATACTTCTGATTTAATCCACTTGTACGTCTGTGTACAAATGAAACATAAATGCATCAGATGAAGGATTGGTCTGATAGAGCTTCATACCTGTCTCTCATCCACACTAATGTCTACTGTGCTGATACTGTACACTACTGCCACAGTCCTTCACACTAAGAGCAATTAGTCTCAGAGCAAAACAGTGATTAACCCGGAGTCCCCCACAGGCAACAGAACAATGAGAGGGCATGAGCCCAGAGCTGTCATGGGTAAGTGATGGACTGATTCACCAGGAATATATTAACAGCTGCCATACATGTTACAGCATGCCACTGGACTGGTATTAAGCCTTGAAGGCACACACTTTCATGAGACATAAGTTGTATTTCTATTTTTTACATAAACACTGGTTAGGGTATGTCCTCTGGTTCTACTTGTGTACAGTCACCCATTGAACTAGTGGTGTCACGATGACAAGACAGCATGCTATTATACTACATAATGCATGTGTTGTGGCACTGCTGTACTTTGAATTGAATGAAACCAAGGGCCTTGCCTTATTATGGAGTGTTATCGTGCTTATGTTAAGTAGCCAAAGTTCATGACATTAATTCAGTAAAGTGACCTATTTCTGTTTGGCCATGTATCCCAAATCAACAGACAGGTTTGCCCTCCTTGCGTCAAGATTTTGGAAATTCTATAGGAGGTCATCTTTCCCGGGAGAGGGGTCTTAAAGGGACCAACTGTTCGAACAGAACCAATCTGAACCAGGAAATAAATAAACTCTAAGGGGGACAAGCCCCCGCCCACACACCTACACATAGAACTCACATCACAAAGATTTAGACATATACAGTTTCATATGTATATACAGTTTCTTTAAACACACAATTCGCGGCCACTGCATTTGAACTCTGGACATTTGATTTACAGGACTTGTCAGGTTATCAGAGATGACAGGAAATGATGGCTGGCAGAATGAAAACAGCCTGGTGTATTAAGGCCTGTTGGTTTTTCACCTTCCTCCCTCTTGGCCTGCTCACCGCTCCCAGTCAGAGCTATAGGTTATTAAAGGGAAGCCCGCTGGGCCTGCTTGTCTTGGCTTACATCTATCACTGGCATTTCCTCCACATGAAATATATACGTTTTTCCACTCAGAGAGGGGTTTGGCGCAGTGCCATCAGCTTACATTAAGGCGCATTGACTTGTGCATTTGTGCTGCGTTAAAGTTAATAGATTCTGCTTAAGATAGGCTTTGGTGACCGCTCTGTTCGAAGATATGGTGATCACTGTTAAACACATCAGATGGTTATTGGGTGTTAAGAGGTGAGGTCAGGGTATGCTACAGTATTGAGGAAATACAGGAAAACTAGGGATTTTAGCGCTATCCGCAGTAAGATGACCATAAGACAGATTTGTCTGGTTTGAGCAGTCAAAATCTATTCAATCTAAGTCATCAAGGTAAAGATACCATACAAATGCTACACTGTCAGTCAACTAAGCATTTTACCATCACCTATTAATGGATTTAAGATGCCAATTATTTTTGTTAATTTAGGGATAGCACAGCTTTTATGGATATTTTGTACTGCAAGTAAATCTACTAGCTACAGCTAGTCACGTTCAGTTAAATAATGATTTGTGAAAGTTTCAGGTGCTGGAAACTCTCTAAAATATTGAGCTGAGGGATACTCAACTGACATGCATTGTGTGCTCATATTAACAGACTGATCGATTCTCCCAACATCCTTGACTTAAAGGTGCAATATGCAGAAATTCCTCCTCCATGCTAAAATTCTAATAGTTCACCTAATTTCAGTTTGTGACAAAACAAGCAATGTATGGTATTGAGAATAATTGTATCATCTAAACCACTGTGAAATATATTTTCAGTAACCAAAAATATTGTATTTTCAGCTGTTTGAAGCTGGTGTACAAAACCCAAAAAAGATGTACAAGATGCAAGAACACCCGTCTGGTGTTCAACCTTCCCAAGTTCTCTCACGTCACCCCGCTCCTCCGCTCCCTCCACTGGCTTCCAGTTGAAGCTCGCATCCGCTACAAGACCATGGTGCTTGCCTACCGGAGCTGTGAGGGGAACGGCACCTCAGTACCTCCAGGCTCTGATCAGGCCCTACACCCAATCAAGGGCACTGCGTTCATCCACCTCTGGCCTGCTCGCCTCCCTACCACTGAGGAAGTACAGTTCCCGCTCAGCCCAGTCAAAACTGTTCGCTGCTCTGGCCCCCCAATGGTGGAACAAACTCCCTCACGCCGCCAGGACAGCGGAGTCAATCACCACCTTCCGGAGACACCTGAAACCCCACCTCTTTAAGGAATACCTAGGATAGGATAAAGTAATCCTTCTCACCCCCCCTTAAAAGATTTAGATGCACTATTGTAAAGTGGCAGTTCCACTGGATGTCATAAGGTGAACGCACCAATTTGTAAGTCGCTCTGGATAAGAGCGTCTGCTAAATGACTTAAATGTAAATGTAAATGCAAAAACAAACTTAACAACGGGAAGTATTGAAATAACTCACACAGAACAGATCTATCGCTTCTTAGACTTGCTTTCAAGGAGAATAGCAGATCTATAATGCACATGTCTATGTGGATTTGGTTAGGTCGCCCAAAAAGTTACATATTGCAGCTTTAACCTCATCATCATAGTGTAGAACTAGCTTCGAAAGCAGTGGGTTTTCTAGAGGAACTGTCCTTGTGTAATGCTTACTATGTAAGCCCTCTTTGTCTTACAACCATGTCATTCTAAAACGGGCTATTTCAAATAAATGGAATTGTATTAGTATATACAGTATACTACTTCAAATTGAGTTTTAATTTCTCAGTGCCCAAAGATAATGAATTGGGTTTTAACAGATGAACAATGTACATGCTATTACATACTGTACAGGTCCATACTGTGAATCTTTCAATTGTCAGTGTTGGTGCCAATTTTTTTACTCATTAAATAATCCAAAATTAATAATGTACAGCAATTAGAACAGATTACTCAATAGCCAGGAATTTTCTAAAGGGTTACCCTTACAGAAAAAACACATGATTTCACATTACATGTTGTTGTCTACAGGGCAGCAGATAGCCTAACGGTTAAGAGCATAGGGCCAGTAACCAAAAAGTCACTGGTTCGAATCCCTGAGCTAATTTAGTGAAAAATCTGTTGATGTTCCCTTTGAGGCAGAGTGTCTGGAAAATGTATTTTGGAACACTTCACATGTTTTCACATGTTACTTTACATGATGTCACGTGTTATCACATTAACTTCACAAGTGATCACATGAAAACATGTGTTTTTGGAACTCTTCACGTGTGTTCAGAAATTCACGTGGTTTTTCCGTAAGGGTAATTAACTGCATATGGTGGTTAAGCTCCATGAAAACACAGACTCTGGGGTCATGTTGAGATCAGATGGAGTTCCATTTAGAATTCACTTACAGCAACCAAACAAGCCCGGAAATCTCATACATGGAAAAAGAAGCCAAGTAACAGAATTGAGTGTAATTGGAATAGTATTTATTAAATGGCACAGCCTTTTGCCCTGCATATCCACACAATGAAATATGTTTACAGCGAAAAGGGAGAATACAGGACATACTTGCTTGATCATGTCCACTCGATAAAATACATTCATTCAAGAGCATGTGCCTTCTGGGTTTTCACATTATTCTAAATCAAATAATCTACACTGTTGGTTTGGTTTAAATGAAACATTCCGCTAATTTACAATGCACGGACATACATAATAATTGCGCCTGCTTCCTTCGACCTTGCACATAGAACTGGAATCATTACTTTGATCACAGAGGGAAGAAAATAAATAAATGTATAACATATGGTGTTGTCTATTATTTTTGGCCATAACTTTACCTTGTGCTCCCTTTTTAATGGCCTGCTTTCTATGCATTTAATCAAACCCAGGGATTAATTATGTGTACTGCAAATACATACGCCATCTGCTAAACTGTGAGGTCGTAAGTGAGCTATGTGAAGGAAATATGTTAGATGAAATGTCTCTGACTAAGCTAACAGTATTTTACTAAAACTACGATATTAAGCTGTCGATGTACTGTATATTGTTGTACTCATCACTGACAAACTCTGTAAGACTTACATTTTCCAAATAAAATCCATTCATTCAATTCATAATACCACCGACTTCTATTGAAATATATCAGGTTTCTATTATTTTAAACACCAGACTACATGTATGTTAAATATCAGGTATCATTTATGTCAATCTACTTCAGGGATGGGCAACTTTGATGGGGTGGGGTCCACAAAAAATCTGAACCCATCATGAGGGGTCACAGTTGCCTGCAGGTCTGCGTACCCACATCCATACCCCCCCCCCCCACACACACACACACACACTTTAGTGGTGGCCCCGCGCTTGACAGCAGAGAGGAACATTTTACTTTTTAGAGTTTGTTTTGGGAAATTCTACACATTTTGCCATGGGGTATAGAGAAAATGTTACAGTTTGCGGCAAATCTGCAAATGTTGCCATTGGGCGGAGAGAAAATTGTACAATTTTATAACTCATTTCATGCAATTCTAATCCTTTTGCCATGGGGCAGAGAGAAATGTTTGCATTTTTTCAATAATCTGAGTGAGACTGACTAACAAAATCAATGGGGGCCCCCAGCAAGTAATTCAACCATGATAACAAGTTTAGATAACAAGTTTAAACCAACTTAGCAATCTAAAACCTGTTAGCTGACATGAGCTAATTGATTGACTATCAGTGACTTACATAGCAAGTGAAAAACTGCTGATGCACAGCTGAATTTCAAAATGGTATTCCTTGTGTATTCTACTATTCTATCTCGCAACAACAGTAAGTTGAGACTGAATTCCCAAAGAGCCAAAGTCCTTCAAAAGGAGGGCCGCCAGTTGCCCAATACTGATCTAACTAATTAAACAATAACCTATACAGTAAAGTGTCACAGGGATGGTCCCCATGTGATGTACATATGACATGTGAACATGTGACTAATAGGATGTCTATGATAGTACCGCTAATATAAGAGCTATATTTCCCTGTTAGTTACTTCCCACCCCAGTGTGTGAGTAATGGTGTTAAGCCTCTGGGGTTGAAAGATACGTTGCAGATGTGCCTTTAAACGGGCATCTGCTGACAGGCTCTCCAAGATGTACTTAACCCTGAGATCACTGGGACTATTCGATAAAGTAACTACAAGCGGGGTAAAAAGCAAGGCTCTTATACTGTCCTCCATTTATCAGTGGTGTAGATGAGGGTATACTGGAGTGCCTATTGGTTGGAGAAAGGCTGCTCCGATCCTCAGCCAGGTATTGAGTGCTGGTTGAGCGCAGCTGATTTCTACTTGAATCAGAACCATCAGGTTCACTGTGATGGGAGGGCAGAATAAAAGTTTGATGGATATTATACTACAGCCACACCATTAAATTATGGTCTCAAATACAAACAATAAACCATCAAATGGAATTCATTAAAAGTGGGGAAGATGCAATACTGACAAGACAAAAAGACGATAGCAAGATAATGATATCAGATCTATCTTCTATGACTCAAACCATAAAAAATATATCAGCTGACAAAGTGTCAACTACACTACCTATGTGACTCAGTATGTTCTGTAAATCACATTGCGTTTGCACTGCAAGGTACAGTAGAGTTATCAGTACGTTGTCACGCCCTGACTGTAGATTGTTTTCTATGTTTCTATTTTTAGTTTGGTCAGGGTGTGATGTGGGTGGGTATTCTATGTTGTATGTCTAGGTGTTGTGTTTCTATGTTTAGGCCTGGTATGGTCCCCAATCAGAGGCAGCTGGTTATCATTGTCTCTGATTGAGAACCATACTTAGGCAGCCTGTTTTCCCACTATGAGTGTGGGTAGTTGTTTTCTGTCTTTGTGTGTCTGCACCAGACAGAACTGTTTCGTTGGTTCCGCTTTGTTGTTTTTTTGTTCTAGTGTTCAGTTTCTTTATTACATTTACCATGAACACGTACCACGGTCCTCTTCACCTTCTTCCACCTACAAAAATATCGTTACATACATTCCCCAACAAACATTGAGAATGAAGATATGCATTGTTAAACCAAAATATAAATTTTCCCTATTGTGTTGCATTTCCCAACAGCTAATGACTGATAAGATGAGACCCAGTTCATTCTCCATTCTGTCAGTTGAGAGCTCTGTTAGTGTTATTAACAGCAGAGGGTAGAAGGGAGCACTCACTCCCCCCGCTAAATGAGTTTGGATAATTGTACCTCCAGAGACCTGGGCCGGAGACCTGGATGTGAAGCACTCCAGCCACTCCTCCTCCTGGCTCAGGGGGTTTGATTAGAACTCACACTGGCCCGCGTTGGTGAGCTGCCATCGTGTTTCAAACAGCTCGGCTCAACAGCTTCACACACACTCACACCACGGCCCTCTGCTCTAATACGGATGTTTTGTAACCCCTATTGAGAGACACACAAACATAGCAAAGAGCATTGCACACTGCTTGAAAGTTCATCATATGACATATAATATGTCTGCTTAGAATATCAAAACAAGATTTTGCTTTTATGTTTGATCGGCTAAAAACCAAACACAGCTGGAAAGATATGGAATAACAATGGACTATAACAGTTTTTTGGGTCTGATCTAAAAAACATGAACCTATACACATCATCACATACTGCCTCACCTTTTAATGTTAGGATTAAGGTTAAGGGTTAAGGTTAAGAATAGGGTTAGGGACTGAAAACACCCACAGCTCAGTTTTCTGATTAAAATTGTTAATTTACACGTCGAGAAGTACATTTCTGCTCCAACATCCACTGCTAATTTTAAGCTTCAGACACAGTTTTGGCTCTCCAAAACGGTTTCCTCCCTGAAAGGCCTCTGCTTGAGCAAGTCGCATAGTCATAGCTACACGGCCAGCATTCTAATCCCAGATATATGCCCTTATTTGGACCCAAGGTTAGCACGCTGACATTTTGAAGCTGATTAAGAATTTGCCTGGGCCATAACCTTTGCGTGGCATGAACTGCGATGTCATTGCGTTAGCGCTTCCATTATCATGCAGTCACATCTAATCACAGCAGCATCCCTGCCACCCCTAAACCAGCATTAAGGACCTGTTAATGTACGTGCCCATTCATTTGAATAAAGCTTCACTTTTTAATGGAGTTGAGCAGGGCTTTTAGCCAAAACCAAATCCAGTTAATGTCATTAAACCACAGGTCTGCAGGAATTAAAGTATTTTATTTTATTTTTACTCACTCTAAGTAAAGGGCTTGGTATTTTGTTGCTGTTATATTGACCATAAAAATACATTTAAAAAACACCCCAAAACTGTGGGAATAAATTGCAATACAAAATCCTGTATGTGTATATCAGCAGCGATACACACTATATATACAAAAATACGTTCCTTCAAATTAGTGGATTTTGCTATTACAGTCACAACCTTTGCTGACCGGTGTATGAAACCGAGCACACAGCCATGCAATCTCCATAGACAAACATTGACAGGAGAATGGCCTTACTGAAGAGCTCAGTGACGTTCAACGTGGCATCGTCATAGGAGGCCACCTTTCCAACAAGTCAGTTCGTCAAATTTCTGCCCTTCTAGAGCTGCACTAGTCAACTGTATGTTCTGTAATTGTGAAGTGGAAACATCTAGGAGCGACAATGGCTCAGTCGCGAAATGGTAGGCCACACAAGCTCACAGAACGGAACCACTGAGTGATGAAGCTTATAGTGCATAAAAATCATCTGTCATCGGTTACAACAGTCCCTACCGAGTACCAAACTGCCTCTAGAAGCAACATCAGCACAATAACTGTTCATCGGCAGTTTCATGAAATGGGTTTCCATGGCTGAGCAACCGCATGCAAGCCTAAGACCACCATGTGCAATACTAAGTGTTGCCTGGAGTGGTGTAAAGCTCGCTCCCATTGGATTCTGGAGCTTGGAAACACATTCTCTTGAGTGATGAATCACATTTCATCATCTGGCAGTCCGACGGATGAATCTGGGTTTGGCCGATACCAGGAGAACGCTACCTGCCCCGATGCATAGTGCTAACTGTAAAGTTTGGTGGAGGAGGTCTGAGGCTGTTTTTCATGGTTCGAGCTAGGCCCCTTTGTTCAAGTGAATGGAAATCTTTAACGCTACAGCATATAGATTATACCGGGCTTCCAACTTTGTGGCAACAGTTTGGGGAAGGCCCTTTCCCATTTGAGCATGACAATGCCCCCGTGCACAAAGCGAGGTCCATACAGAAATGGTTTGTTGAGATCAATGTGGAAGAACTTGACTGGCCTGCACAGAGCACTGGCCTCAACCCCATCGAACACCTTTTGGGTGAATTGGAACACCGACTACGAGCCAGGCCTAATCGCCCAACATCAGTGCCCGACCTCACTTATATTCTTGTGGCTGAAGCAAGTCCCTGCAGCAATGTACCAATGTTCTAGTGGAAAGCCTTCCAAGAACAGTATGGTTGTTATAGCAGCAAAGAGGGGACCAACTCCGTATTACAGTTTTTCTCATCCACTTTGGCTCAATTCTCAAATGAGAATAATCTTTTTCAAAACAATAAGTTCAAATCTCTGAACAATTAGTTTCTTGTTCACACCAGATTTGAATTTCTTCTTAATGTACGCAAATTGCATGTGTTTTGGTACATGTATGCAAAAGAGGAAGTACAATTGTCTACAATTTGCACATTAACTACATGCACATGGCTTGCTGATCAAAACTGCTGAGTTGATTCTCAGTGAAAATGTCATACTCTTCACAACTAAACATTCTGTCATCGTGTGAGCTATCACATGCAAAATGATCCATTCAATGATCAAAATCTGTCAGACGTACATCTATATTCCATATATATCTATGACATGGAATGTTTGTGATGTCTGTTAAAATGGCAAATTACCTGCCAGGTGACATAGTAATGAAATAGGAATCACAATTTTACCAATCAACCAATCAAGTTTGGAAGCATATATATGGAGCTTGCCAACAGCACAATCTCTACTATTTTTGAACATGGAGAAACATCACAACTAGGAACAGCAGCTACATGCTTGGGGAAGATAAATAATGTGTAATAATGTATGGTAGTAGTGTTAGGGGAAGACATAAAAGAGGAAGAGGAAGAAGGCAAAGAATAAGAGTCCCTGATGAAATCAGAGCCACATTGTGGACCATGTCATAAACCATGGTCTTACAATGGAAGAGGCTGGTCGGAGAGTACAGCCTAATGTAAACAGGTCCACAGTGTTATAAACCATGGTCTGACAATAGAAGAGGCTGGTAGGAGAGTACAGCCTTAAACAGGTCCACAGTGTTATAAACCATGGTCTGACAATAGAAGAGGCTGGTAGAAGAGTACAGCCTTAAACAGGTCCACAGTGTTATAAACCATGGTCTGACAATAGAAGAGGCTGGTCAGAGAGTACAGCCTTAAACAGGTCCACAGTGTTATAAACCATGATCTGACAATGGAAGAGGCTGGTCGGAGAGTACAGCCTTAAACAGGTCCACAGTGTCATAAACCATGGTCTGACAATAGAAGAGGCTGGTAGGAGAGTACAGCCTAATATAAACAGGTCCACAGTGTTATAAACCATGGTCTGACAATAGAAGAGGCTGGTAGGAGAGTACAGCCTAATATAAACAGGTCCACAGTGTCATAAACCATGGTCTGACAATAGAAGAGGCTGGTAGGAGAGTACAGCCTAATATAAACAGGTCCACAGTGTTATAAACCATGGTCTGACAATAGAAGAGGCTGGTCGGAGAGTACAGCGTAATGTAAACAGGTCCACAGTGTTATAAACCATGGTCTGACAATAGAAGAGGCTGGTCGGAGAGTACAGCCTTAAACAAGTCCACAGTGTTATAAACCATTGTCTTACAATAGAAGAGGCTGGTAGGAGAGTACAGCCTAATATAAACAGGTCCACAGTGTTATAAACCATGGTCTGACAATAGAAGAGGCTGGTAGGAGAGTACAGCCTAATATAAACAGGTCCACAGTGTTATAAACCATGGTCTGACAATAGAAGAGGCTGGTAGGAGAGTACAGCCTTAAACAGGTCCACAGTGTCATAAACCATGGTCTGACAATAGAAGAGGCTGGTAGGAGAGTACAGCCTAATATAAACAGGTCCACAGTGTTATAAACCATGGTCTGACAATAGAAGAGGCTGGTAGGAGAGTACAGCCTAATATAAACAGGTCCACAGTGTTATAAACCATGGTCTGACAATAGAAGAGGCTGGTAGGAGAGTACAGCCTTAAACAGGTCCACAGTGTTATAAACCATGGTCTGACAATAGAAGAGGCTGGTCGGAGAGTACAGCCTTAAACAGGTCCACAGTGTCATAAACCATGGTCTGACAATAGAAGAGGCTGGTAGGAGAGTACAGCCTTAAACAGGTCCACAGTGTTATAAACCATGGTCTGACAATAGAAGAGGCTGGTCGGAGAGTACAGCCTTAAACAGGTCCACAGTGTTATAAACCATGGTCTTACTATAGAAGAGGCTGGTAGGAGAGTACAGCCTAATATAAACAGGTCCACAGTGTTATAAACCATGGTCTGACAATAGAAGAGGCTGGTAGGAGAGTACAGCCTTAAACAGGTCCACAGTGTCATAAACCATGGTCTGACAATAGAAGAGGCTGGTAGGAGAGTAGGGCCTAATGTAAACAGGTCCACAGTGTTATAAACCATGGTCTTACAATAGAACAGGCTGGTAGGAGAGTACAGCCTTAAACAGGTCCACAGTGTCATAAACCATGGTCTGAGAATAGAAGAGGCTGGTAGGAGAGTAGGGCCTAATGTAAACAGGTCCACAGTGTCATAAACCATGGTCTTACAATAGAAGAGGCTGGTAGGAGAGTACAGCCTTAAACAGGTCCACAGTGTCATAAACCATGGTCTGAGAATAGAAGAGGCTGGTAGGAGAGTAGGGCCTAATGTAAACAGGTCCACAGTGTTATAAACCATGGTCTGACAATAGAAGAGGCTGGTAGGAGAGTACAGCCTTAAACAGGTCCACAGTGTTATAAACCATGGTCTGACAATAGAAGAGGCTGGTAGGAGAGTACAGCCTTAAACAGGTCCACAGTGTTATAAACCATGGTCTGACAATAGAAGAGGCTGGTAGGAGAGTACAGCCTTAAACAGGTCCACAGTGTTATAAACCATGGTCTGACAATAGAAGAGGCTGGTAGAAGAGTACAGCCTCAAACAGGTCCACAGTGTTATAAACCATGGTCTGACAATAGAAGAGGCTGGTAGGAGAGTACAGCCTTAAACAGGTCCACAGTGTTATAAACCATGGTCTGACAATAGAAGAGGCTGGTAGAAGAGTACAGCCTTAAACAGGTCCACAGTGTCATAAACCATGGTCTTACAATAGAAGAGGCTGGTCGGAGAGTACAGCCTTAAACAAGTCCACAGTGTTATAAACCATGGTCTGACAATAGAAGAGGCTGGTAGAAGAGTACAGCCTTAAACAGGTCCACAGTGTCATAAACCATGGTCTGACAATAGAAGAGGCTGGTAGGAGAGTACAGCCTTAAACATGTCCACAGTGTTATAAACCATGGTCTGACAATAGAAGAGGCTGGTAGGAGAGTACAGCCTTAAACAGGTCCACAGTGTTATAAACCATGGTCTGACAATAGAAGAGGCTGGTAGAAGAGTAGGGCCTAATGTAAACAGGTCCACAGTGTTATAAACCATGGTCTGACAATAGAAGAGGCTGGTAGGAGAGTACAGCCTTAAACAGGTCCACAGTGTTATAAACCATGGTCTGACAATAGAAGAGGCTGGTAGAAGAGTAGGGCCTAATGTAAACAGGTCCACAGTGTTATAAACCATGGTCTTACAATAGAAGAGGCTGGTAGGAGAGTACAGCCTTAAACAGGTCCACAGTGTCATAAACCATGGTCTTACAATAGAAGAGGCTGGTCGGAGAGTACAGCCTTAAACAAGTCCACAGTGTTATAAACCATGGTCTGACAATAGAAGAGGCTGGTAGGAGAGTACAGCCTTAAACAGGTCCACAGTGTTATAAACCATGGTCTGAGAATAGAAGAGGCTGGTAGGAGAGTACAGCCTTAAACAAGTCCACAGTGTTATAAACCATGGTCTTACAATAGAAGAGGCTGGTAGGAGAGTACAGCCTAATATAAACAGGTCCACAGTGTTATAAACCATGGTCTGACAATAGAAGAGGCTGGTCAGAGAGTACAGCCTTAAACAGGTCCACAGTGTTATAAACCATGGTCTGACAATAGAAGAGGCTGGTAGGAGAGTACAGCCTTAAACAGGTCCACAGTGTTATAAATCATGGTCTGACAATAGAAGAGGCTGGTAGAAGAGTAGGGCCTAATGTAAACAGGTCCACAGTGTTATAAACCATGGTCTTACAATAGAAGAGGCTGGTAGGAGAGTACCGCCTTAAACAGGTCCACAGTGTTATAAACCATGGTCTGACAATAGAAGAGGCTGGTAGGAGAGTACAGCCTTAAACAGGTCCACAGTGTTATAAACCATGGTCTTACAATAGAAGAGGCTGGTAGGAGAGTACAGCCTAATATAAACAGGTCCACAGTGTTATAAACCATGGTCTGACAATAGAAGAGGCTGGTAGGAGAGTACAGCCTTAAACAGGTCCACAGTGTTATAAACCATGGTCTTACAATAGAAGAGGCTGGTAGGAGAGTACAGCCTAATATAAACAGGTCCACAGTGGTATAAACCATGGTCTGAGAATAGAAGAGGCTGGTAGGAGAGTACAGCCTTAAACAAGTCCACAGTGTTATAAACCATGGTCTTACAATAGAAGAGGCTGGTAGGAGACTACAGCCTAATATAAACAGGTCCACAGTGTTATAAACCATGGTCTGACAATAGAAGAGGCTGGTCGGAGAGTACAGCCTTAAACAGGTCCACAGTGTTATAAACCATGGTCTGACAATAGAAGAGGCTGGTAGGAGAGTACAGCCTTAAACAGGTCCACAGTGTTATAAATCATGGTCTGACAATAGAAGAGGCTGGTAGAAGAGTAGGGCCTAATGTAAACAGGTCCACAGTGTTATAAACCATGGTCTTACAATAGAAGAGGCTGGTAGGAGAGTACCGCCTTAAACAGGTCCACAGTGTTATAAACCATGGTCTGACAATAGAAGAGGCTGGTAGGAGAGTACAGCCTTAAACAGGTCCACAGTGTTATAAACCATGGTCTTACAATAGAAGAGGCTGGTCGGAGAGTACAGCCTTAAACAAGTCCACAGTGTTATAAACCATGGTCTGACAATAGAAGAGGCTGGTAGGAGAGTACAGCCTTAAACAGGTCCACAGTGTTATAAACCATGGTCTTACAATAGAAGAGGCTGGTAGGAGAGTACAGCCTAATATAAACAGGTCCACAGTGTTATAAACCATGGTCTTACAATAGAAGAGGCTGGTCGGAGAGTACAGCCTTAAACAGGTCCACAGTGTTATAAACCATGGTCTTACAATAGAAGAGGCTGGTAGGAGAGTACAGCCTTAAACAGGTCCACAGTGTTATAAACCATGGTCTGACAATAGAAGAGGCTGGTAGGAGAGTACAGCCTTAAACAGGTCCACAGTGTTATAAACCATGGTCTGACAATAGAAGAGGCTGGTAGGAGAGTAGGGCCTAATGTAAACAGGTCCACAGTGTTATAAACCATGGTCTGACAATAGAAGAGGCTGGTAGGAGAGTACAGCTTTAAACAAGTCCACAGTGTTATAAACCATGGTCTGACAATAGAAGAGGCTGGTAGGAGAGTACACCCTTAAACAGGTCCACAGTGTCATAAACCATGGTCTGACAATAGAAGAGGCTGGTCGGAGAGTACAGCCTTAAACAGGTCCACAGTGTCATAAACCATGGTCTTACAATAGAAGAGGCTGGTAGGAGAGTACACCCTTAAACAGGTCCACAGTGTCATAAACCATGGTCTTACAATGGAAGAGGCTGGTCGGAGAGTACAGCCTTAAACAGGTCCACAGTGTCATAAACCATGGTCTTACAATAGAAGAGGCTGGTAGGAGAGTACAGCCTAATGTAAACAGGTCCACAGTGTTATAAACCATGGTCTGACAATGGAAGAGGCTGGTCGGAGAGTACAGCCTAATGTAAACAGGTCCACAGAGTCATCAATTGTGCAAACATTCCGTAGGGAAAACAGGTCAATATGTACTCGTTCTTTACTTTTGTTGCAGCATTTCATCCAGAACAATACAGCAACTATTGTAAAGGTACATGCAAATGAAAATCACAATGTACTGTAAGATATATGAGGAATATACAGTAATACAGTAATACAGTAATGCAGCACAATTTGAATACAATATACTATCTGTAACATTATCTATTTGTGAATTCTACATGTCGTATATAAGACTGCACAACGACCTCATGTTGGTGGCAGAGCAGCTCTACGGGGAGGCAGGGTAGCCTAGTGGTTAGAGTGTTGGACTAGTAACCGAAAGGTTGCAAGTTCAAATCCCGAGCTGACAAGGTACGAATCTGTCGTTCTGCCCCTGAACAGGCACTGTTCCTAGGCCTTCATTGAAAATAAGAATTTGTTCTTAACTGACTTGCCTAGTTAAATAAAGGTAAAATAAATACAAATATATAGGACTGCACAACGACCTCATGCAGATGGCAGAGTAGCTCTACATGTCATATATAGGACTGCACAATGACCTCATGTTGGTGGCAGAGCAGCTCTACACGTCATATATAGGACTGCACAACGACCTCTACATGTCATATATAGGACTGCACAACGACCTCATGCTGGTGGCAGAGCAGCTCTACATGTCATATATAGGACTGCACAACGACCTCTACATGTCATATATAGGACTGCACAATGACCTCATGCTGATGGCAGAGCAACAGTATTCAGTCATCAGCAAGAACAATGAATTTGCAACATGGTCATGGCCAACAATTCCACCCTGCTAAAAGAGATTCAACGTGCAATCATAAATGACAACAGTATCTTCGCAAATATCAATTATGTCAGCATTTCCACTATAGATAGAGTTTAGATTATTTTTTTTATGTGTCACAGCTTCCGCCGAAGTCAGTCGCTCTCCTTGTTCGGGCGGCATTCAGCGGTCGACGTCACCGGTCTTCTAGCCATTGCCGCTCCACCTTTCATTTTCCATTTGTTTTGTCTTGTTTTTCCGCACACCTGGTTCACTTTCCCTCATGTCTGTGTGTGGAATTGTTCTTTGTGTAGGGTGTTACGCTTCAGGCTGGCTTGCGCTAGGTTTGTTTCAAACCTAGGTTTGTTTGTTTTGTTTAAACCAGTTGATGTTACCGTGGTTGTGCTTTGTGCTGCATCGCCTGTGCCTTTGGGCCAGGGAGGATATTAAAGTTCTCCTGTTATCACCCATCTCTGCTCTCCTGCACCGGACTTCCCGGCAACCAGTCACTCACCCCGTTACAGAATGACTATGAAACAACTCTACAAGGTGCCAATTAAGAGGAATAGTGACAGAGTGGAGGAGCTGTGGCACCAGGTAAACCATTGGTGTGCACATGGTATATTGTACAGGGAGTTTTACTGTACTTCAATGAGGCCTGTATATACTTTTTACAAGGGATGGTTGCGCCACGCAAGGAGATTTTTCCACTGGTGCATTTCAAGGGAAAACATCAGATGTGATGTTGAGGAAAATGTCTGGCCAGACCAACAAGACTGACAGGATGCCCACCAAGAAGATGGGAACTTGTAGTGTTACATACTTTATTACAGAACTTCCGTAGGTTTTTTCATTGTTGCGTTTTTTTTGGCATGGGGATGTCATTTTGTGGCATGGGGATGTCATTTTGTGTCATGGGGATGTCATTTTGTGTCATGGGGATGTCATTTTGTGGCAAATTTTCTGTTCACTATATATGACTTTACATGTAAGAAATATGTAAAAATGGACATGCAGATGTGAATTTTCTGTTTACATGTAACACATTGCTACAAAAATAAATGTACTGTATACATACAAATGTGCATATCCTTTTTCTGTGTACTACAGTATTGACTTTTCCCATTAAACTTTTACCTACTGTTGAAATCGGTATCTAAAAAGCTCAGTGTGATACGCAATAGAATTTGACTAGATAAAACTGAGTAGAACAAAGCTCTATATACAACAAACATTTCCAGGGTTGACTGCCATGGTGAAAAAACACAAACATGTTGACCAGTACGGGTCACACGATGACAAAAAAAACTTTTCATTTTGGTGACATTGGCCAATTTACTGTCACAATAACTAGATTTTGAAGCATGAATTAAATGTTTTGAGTGAGTTACTACATTTTGCAGACATGCAATAGAGTTGTGATGTCCCATAAAACAGTTGTGACAATTGCACTTACAGTTTAGAGAATGTTAAGACTGTTTCAAAGAATTTGCCAAAACGATTGAGAAAAACTAAAATGCCCATGATTTTGGAATGAGAAGTTTGAGGAGAAGGTGTCCACATACTTTTGGTAATGTAGTATAGTCCCATTATGTCTTTAGTGGAAAGCAGAAGGCCCAGCATTGAAACCATAACCAACCAAATGACCTGCAGTCCAGAGACTATTGAGAGTTGACCTGCAGTTAGGCAGAGGATTGAGAGTTAACCTGCAGTCCAGCAGAGGGTTGAGAGTTGACCTGCAAGTAGAGTATTGAGAGTTGACCTGCAAGTAGAGTATTGAGAGTTGACCTGCAGTCTAGCAGAGTATTGAGAGTTGACCTGCTGTCTAGAAGCGTATTTAGAGTTGACCTGCAGTCCAGTAGAGTATTGAGAGTGGACCTGCAGTCCAGCAGAGAAGAGAGTTTTGGTGGTGTCATATGAAGGTTTAAACCACGCTGGTCTGAAATGTAAACTGGTGCTCCGTGTTATCAGGTGATAATAAATCTTTGTCCCAAATGGCACCATATTCTCTACATAGTGCACTGCATTTGACCAGCCATGAAAAGAACCCCCTTCTTGGATTTGAGAGGCTGGTCATGGTTCACATCAACAGCATCCTCCCAGATACCCTAGAACAACTCCAAATCGCATACCGCCCCAACAGATCCACAGATGACGCAGTCTCAATCACACTCCACACTCCCCTTTCCCACCTTGACTAAAGGAACACCTATGTGAGAATGCTGTCAATTGACTACAGCTCAGCGTTCAACACCAGAGTGCCCACGAAGCTCATCACTAAGCTAAGGACTCTGGGACTAAACACCTTCCTCTGCAACTGGATATTGGACTTCCTGACGGACCGCCCCCGGGTGGTAAGAGTAGGCAACAAAACGTCTGCCACGCTGATCCTCAACATGGGGGCCCCTCAGGGGTGTGTGCTTAGACCACAACTGCGTGGCCAAACACGACTCCAACACCATAATTAAGTTTGCTGACAACACAACAGTGGTAGGCCTGATCACCGACAACGATGAGACTGCCTATAGGGACGTGGTCAGAGACCTGGCAGTGTGGTACCAAGACAACAGCCTCTCCCTCAATGTGAGCAAGACAAAGGAGCTAATCGTGGACTACAGGAAAAGGCGGGCTGAACAGGCCCCCATCAACATCGATGGGCTGTAGTGAAGCGGGTCGAGAGTTTCAAGTTCCTTGGTGTCCACATCACCAATGAACCCTCATGATCCAAACACCCCAAGACAGACGTGAAGATTGCACAACAAAACCTTTTCCCCCTCAGGAGACTGAGTAGATTTGGAATGGGTCCCCAGATCCTCAAAAAGTTCTACAGCTGCACCATTGAGAGCATGCTGAACAGTTGCATCACACCTGGTATGACAACTGCTCAGCATCTGACCATAAGGAGCTACAGAGCGTAGTGCGTAAGGCCCAGTACATCACTGGGGCCAAGCTTCCTGCCATCCAGGACCTATGTTGTCACGTTTACTCCCTCTCTGGCCTCTAGGTCATCAGGCTGCTGATTATCCTGCACACCTGTCAACATCGCCTCACTTACCTGCGCCTCATGACACTCACCTGGACTCATCACCTCCTTGATTATCTTCCCTATATCTGTCACTCCCCTTGGTTCTTTCATCAGGTGTTATTGACTTTGTTTTTATGTCGGTGCGTTGTTTGTGTTTCGTGTTTATTTTATTTATCAAAACATTCACTCCCGAACTTACTTCCCGACTCTCAGCGCACTCGTTACATATATAATATGCGGTTTCAGAGGAAATCCCATAAAATTGTCAGAGACTCCAGTCACCCAAGTCATAGACTGTTTCTATGCTACCACACGGCAAGCGGTACCAGATTGGACCAAAAGGCTCCTTCATTTAACAGCTTCTACCCCCAAGCCATAAGACTGCTGAACAATTACTCATACCCATTTGTTTTGTACACTGCTGCTACTCACTGTTTATTATCTAGTCATAGTCACTTCACCCCTACCTACATGTACAAATTACCTCAACTAATCTGTACCCCCGCACACTGACTTGGTACTGGTACCCCCTGTTTATAGCCTTGTTATTGTTATGTTATTGTGTTACTGTCATAATTGTTTTTTAATGTACTTTAGTTTATTTAGTAAATATTTTCTTAACTATTCTTGAACTGCACTGTTGGTTAAGGGCTTGTAAGTAAGCATTTCACTGTAAGGTCTACACTTGTTGTATGTGGCGCATGTGACAAATAAAGTTTGATTTGATATGATTTCTTCCACACCACCTGTGACCCTCACTGGCCTCCCAGGCCAATGTCTCATCCTTCTCTCACCCCCACACCCTTCTCTCACCCCACTCTCTATCTCTCTCTCGCTCACAGTCTCCCAGGGATTCTGGTCCCCCTGCCTCGCACACCTGCTTTGATTTTTGATCCAAGTATCTCTCCCCAGCCTCTCCTCTCCTCTGCGGTCATTGGGTTTAAAACACACTCAAGTTGAGTCCAAATAGCATCCTATTCTCTTGATAGTGAATAGGGCTCCGGTCAAAAAAGCTGTGCACTACGTAGGTAATAGGGTGTCATTTGGGACATGTGCTCTGTGTCACAAAATCACTCAAAATGTGCATGTACTGCCTTTTTATTGGCATTCTCCTTTTCTCCTTTTATTTATTCCCCGTTGGGACACGAATAAAGCCGCATTCTGAACCCAAATAACATGAAAGAATAGGACTGAGCTGGCGGAGTCAAAGGATCATATTTTCAGTTAGACCAGTAGATGAGGTTTTGTTGGGATCTTCTGTCAGTTATCAACGAAGTTTCATTTCAATATTCCAGCTATTAGTTCTGTTGATAATTGACTTATTAGTATATTTTAACAGATGTTCTAATTTTTCAGATTTTGATATCCGTGTCTCTTAGCAGAAATTAATTGAAAACTTAATCAAAGTTGATGTCATCCATCAATCTAACAGATTACAGTTTTTTCCATTTGCTAACAAACATCGGTCAATACTGAAGTCAATTTTTCAGAACTCTTCACACAGTCTGCTTTACCAACATGCATCTTGGCCAAACAGTTCATCTCACCTCAACCACCAAAACACTTCATAAATATCTCAAAATAAGCTACTTCGACCATAACATTGGCAACAATTCTCACTCAGAAAGCATACATTGTCACTCAAAACACATTGACCTAAAAAACACTAAAACAGGGAGCATTACATAAATTCTGAACTTTTCTCTTTGAAGTTTGAATGATTTTTCACGTGAATCAGTTTTTTATTATAGAATAGCAATAACACCTTTCACTTTATTGACTGTACTAAAGTATATGTAACAACAATGAATCAGAAATGCATCAATTTGCATTAATAGCCTTTGTTTTTTTCTATACCTTTGCATATGTTAATTTTCATGTGAAAAATAAAAAGTTGAAACAAAAAAAAAAATCCTGAAATTCCAGGGCTGCAATAATGATTACAAAAAAAACCCATTGACAACATGTCTAGTATAATCACTCATACTGTACAGTACTGTGAGGGTTCTAGTTCTCATCAACATGTATAGTATAATCACCCATACTGTACAGTACTGTGAGGGTTCTAGTTCTCATCAACATGTATAGTATAATCACCCATACTGTACAGTACTGTGAGGGTTCTAGTTCTCATCAACATGTATAGTATATCACTCATAGTGTACAGTACTGTGAGGGTTCTAGTTCTCATCAACATGTATAGTATATCACTCATAGTGTACAGTACTGTGAGGGTTCTAGTTCTCATCAACATGTATAGTATAATCACTCATACTGTACAGTACTGTGAGGGTTCTAGTTCTCATCAACATGTATAGTATAATCACTCATACTGTACAGTACTGTGAGGGTTCTAGTTCTCATCAACATGTATAGTATAATCACTCATACTGTACAGTACTGTGGGGGTTCTAGTTCTCATCAACATGTATAGTATAATCACTCATACTGCACAGTACTGTGGGGGTTCTAGTTCTCATCAACATGTATAGTATAATCACTCATAGTGTACAGTACTGTGAGGGTTCTAGTTCTCATCAACATGTATAGTATATCACTCATAGTGTACAGTACTGTGAGGGTTCTAGTTCTTCTAGTTCTCATCAACATGTATAGTATAATCACTCATACTGTACAGTACTGTGAGGGTTCTAGTTCTCATCAACATGTATAGTATAATCACTCATACTGTACAGTACTGTGAGGGTTCTAGTTCTCATCAACATGTATAGTATAATCACTCATACTGTACAGTACTGTGGGGGTTCTAGTTCTCATCAACATGTATAGTATAATCACTCATACTGCACAGTACTGTGGGGGTTCTAGTTCTCATCAACATGTATAGTATAATCACTCATAGTGTACAGTACTGTGAGGGTTCTAGTTCTCATCAACATGTATAGTATATCACTCATAGTGTACAGTACTGTGAGGGTTCTAGTTCTCATCAACATGTATAGTATAATCACTCATACTGCACAGTACTGTGAGGGTTCTAGTTCTCATCAACATGTATAGTATATCACTCATAGTGTACAGTACTGTGAGGGTTCTAGTTCTCATCAACATGTGTAGTATAATCACTCATACTGTACAGTACTGTGAGGGTTCTAGTTCTCATCAACATGTATAGTATAATCACTCATAGTGTACAGTACTGTGAGGGTTCTAGTTCTCATCAACATGTGTAGTATAATCACTCATACTGTACAGTACTGTGAGGGTTCTAGTTCTCATCAACATGTATAGTATAATCACTCATAGTGTACAGTACTGTGAGGGTTCTAGTTCTCATCAACATGTGTAGTATAATGACTCATACTGTACAGTACTGTGAGGGTTCTAGTTCTCATCAACATGTATAGTATAATCACTCATAGTGTACAGTACTGTGAGGGTTCTAGTTCTCATCAACATGTGTAGTATAATCACTCATACTGTACAGTACTGTGAGGGTTCTAGTTCTCATCAACATGTATAGTATAATCACTCATAGTGTACAGTACTGTGAGGGTTCTAGTACTCATCAACATGTATAGTATAATCACTCATAGTGTACAGTACTGTGAGGGTTCTAGTTCTCATCAACATGTATAGTATAATCACTCATACTGTACAGTACTGTGAGGGTTCTAGTTCTCATCAACATGTATAGTATAATCACTCATACTGTACAGTACTGTGAGGGTTCTAGTTCTCATCAACATGTATAGTATAATCACTCATACTGTACAGTACTGTGAGGGTTCTAGTTCTCATCAACATGTATAGTATAATCACTCATACTGTAGAGTACTGTGAGGGTTCTAGTTCTCATCAACATGTATAGTATAATCACTCATACTGTACAGTACTGTGAGGGTTCTAGTTCTCATCAACATGTATAGTATAATCACTCATACTGTACAGTACTGTGAGGGTTCTAGTTCTCATCAACATGTATAGTATAATCACCCATACTGTACAGTCTGTGAGGGTTCTAGTTCTCATCAACATGTATAGTATAATCACTCATACTGTACAGTACTGTGAGGGTTCTAGTTCTCATCAAAATGTATAGTATAATCACTCATACTGTACAGTACTGTGAGGATTCTAGTTCTCATCAACATGTATAGTATAATCACTCATACTGTACAGTACTGTGAGGGTTATAGTTCTCCTGCATTTGGCCACAAGTTCTCATCAACATTATGTCTTCTCTGGCGATGCATCTTGGAAAGTATCTCCTGGAATGTCTAATCCAACCTTGGCAGTCTTCAGGAGAAGTGTCTCCACACCCTGGCAGTCTTCAGGAGAAGTGTCTCCACACCCCACCTTCAAAAAAAAACTATGGGGTTTAGGAAGGGGGAGTATGGAGGCAGGAATAGTACTGACATCCTCAGATGTGCAGCAAACCAGTCTGTGACTGCGGCAGAGTGGTGGAATGCCACACAACAATGAAGGTAGGGGAGTTTCTTGCCCCTCTCTCCTCTGCTGGCACAAGTTGATTATGCAGGTCGTCCAGAAAATAAATGAGCCTGTCTGTATTGTAGGCACCAATGAGTGGTTTGTGTAACAGCAAACCATCACAGGACAGTGCTGCACACATTGTGATGTTAGCTCCTCTCTGGCCTGGGACATCCACAGTTGCTCTCTGTCCAATCACATTTCTTTCTTTGCGGCTAGTTTTTGCCAGGTTGGATCCAGCTTCATCCACAAAGGAGGAGTAGTAGGAAGGATTGGAGGACCAAAGCACAGCGTGGTAAGTGTTCATCATATATTTATTAAACCGAGAACACTAAACAAAATAACAAAGGAGAAAAGAAAACGAAACAGTTCTGAAAGGTGACATACACATAACAGAAAATAATCACCCACAACTCAAATGTGAAAACCAGGCTACCTAAGTATGGTTCTCAATCAGGGACAACGATTTGCAGCTGCCTCTGATTGAGAACCATACCAGGCCAAACACCGAAATCCCATATTATAGAAAAAAGAACATAGACTGGCCACCCCAACTCACGCCCTGACCATACAAAAACAAAGACAAAAGAAAGGAACTAAGGTCAGAACGTGACAGTATGTGCAGTTTGCCTGGCTTCCATCTCCATTACTCTCTAAAATACAGTCAATCCACTGTTTTACATTTACATTACATTTAAGTCATTTAGCAGACGCTCTTATCCAGAGCGACTTACAAATTGGTGCATTCACCTTATGACATCCAGTGGAGCAGCCACTTTCCAATAGTGCATCTAAATCTTTTAGGGGGGGGGGGGGGGGGGTGAGAAGGATTACTTTATCCTATCCTAGGTATTCCTTAAAGAGGTGGGGTTTCAGGTGTCTCCGGAAGGTGGTGATTGACTCCGCTGTCCTGGCGTCGTGAGGGAGTTTGTTCCACCATTGTGGGGCCAGAGCAGCGAACAGTTTTGACTGGGCTGAGCGGGAACTGTACTTCCTCAGTGGTAGGGAGGCGAGCAGGCCAGAGGTTACAGTACTTTACATTATGCATAGCGGTGTATGTACCCTGTTTGGTTATTGAACAGACATCTTACCTGGACATATTGATACTGGACTTCTTTCACACGTTCACCGTTTCTCTTAAAGGGTACAGAGTACAGCTGCTTCATCCGTATTTAATGTTTCTCTAGGACTCTGGAAATTGTTGTTGCGCTGACCGGATTCACATTCCCAAAAGTGATATTGTCTGCCAGCACTCTGTCTCAAATTTCACACAGTTGTTTTGCATTGTTGCCAATTACCATGTCAACAATGGCAATTTCCTGCGCATCTGATAATATTCTGCCTCTCCCTCCTGTGGGGGGCAACCTTTGGATCCTACTGAAAATCACACAAAAAAATCAACATATTTCTAAATGTCAGTACATTGTAAAAATGTGAACATAATGTATTGTACTGTAATATGTATTTCAATTTTCATTGAAGGATGCCCATCTCACCTGTGTTTTGCCGGAAAATTTGTGCTATTGATGCAACTGTTGAATGCTGCAGATTTAGTTGCACCCTTAAACCGGCCTCTCTCAAAGAGAGACCATGGTTTACATGGTCAATAATTGTGGCCCTTATCTCATTAGAGACCACCACTCTTGGTCTTCCTCTCCTTTGTCCTAAACATATTCTCCCGCTCCCTGCCACTCTTCTTTCCCCACCAACCTGTCTTCCTTGATCCATGTCTCCAAACTAAATCATTCTGAAGCAGTCCTCTTCTGTTTGTTTGGTAAAGAGACTAAAAACAGGACACGTGGGTAGGCTTTCAGCTGAAATTGCAATCAGCTGTGTTTGGAATGATTAAATATTCTGCTGAGATTTGCAATATGTTTCAATCTGGTTACTGCAAAAATGCACGACATTTGTCATCATTCTGATTCAAATGTGTTTTTAACAGTTTTGGAAACAGTGTCTAACAACATGTGCTGCAAATATATAGTTTTGTAGGTGGTGGAGTATGAATGAGAAAAGAGTTCATGGATTTCGGGGGAATGTGGTCATTGAATGCATTTTGTGTGAAAGCAATGAAAAATGATTCACAGTTTGGTCCACATACAAGAGTTTTGACAATTAGACTTCAGTTTTGACCAATGCGTGTTAGCAATTGAAAAAAACTGTAATTCATTTTATATCAAAAGGAATCTGAGTTGCCTTGACAACCATTTTCCATGTTCAAGATGAGATTTTGATTCCTCTTTTTTGATCTGTGAAAAAAAGTAATAAATTGCTTGTCTGTAGTGTTTGAATGTGACAGGGCTTTCCTTTTATCTCAGTTCCCTCCTCAACAACACTGTACATGTGACAGGGCTTTCCTTTTATCTCAGTTCCCTCCTCAACAACACTGTACATGTGACAGGGCTTTCCTTTTATCTCAGTTCCCTCCTCAACAACACTGTACATGTGACAGGGCTTTCCTTTTATCTCAGTTCCCTCCTCAACAACACTGTACATGTGACAGGGCTTTCCTTTTATCTCAGTTCCCTCCTCAACAACACTGTACATGTGACAGGGCTTTCCTTTTATCTCAGTTCCCTCCTCAACAACACTGTACATGTGACAGGGCTTTCCTTTTATCTCAGTTCCCTCCTCAACAACACTGTACATGTGACAGGGCTTTCCTTTTATCTCAGTTCCCTCCTCAACAACACTGTACATGTGACAGGGCTTTCCTTTGATCTCAGTTCCCTCCTCAACAACACTGTACATGTGACAGGGCTTTCCTTTTATCTCAGTTCCCTCCTCCACAACACTGTACATGTTTGATACATGGAACCAGGTAGACACAATGGTATTCGTTTCAGGGAACAGTTTGGTCAATGTAGCTGTGGTTTATGTGTGAGAATGTACACTTATGCATACATGTGTACCGATTGTATGTTCGATTTTGTGTGTGAAATACTTGCAGATACACAGCTGAAAGTATATGATCCTCTGAGAATATGATGATGGTTCAGATGCTCCCTTGGGTGTATGTGTGTGTGTGTGTGTGTGTGTGCACATGAAGGGCAGTGGTCAGTTGACAGCAGAGTACATGTCAGTGCTGGGATTGTGGCTGCATGGCTGGCTGACAGAGGCACTACAACCGCTGCTGTTGGCAGTGTAGACCTCGCTCACATTAGGGAAATGAAAGAGTCTCCAGCTAATGTGGGGATTGCAATCAGAGGCAGATGTTGCGCCCTGTATGGGTTCCAGCTCCTAACATAAAGGGTTGCATCCCAAATGGCAAGCTATTCCCTTTTTAGTCCACTACTATGGAGCCTAGTCAAAGTAGTATCTCTCTCTCTCTCTCTCTATCTCTCTCTCTCTCTCTCTCTCAGCACAAAGCTACTATAAGTGTTTACACGTAATTTAAAACTGGGGTAGAGCTGAGGTGAAACACAAACGGTTGGAGAGAGATAATATGAAGTACAATGCAAAGTTTGTCTGGATAGAACTGTGCATAGGCAGGTTTTAGCACCTTTCTACACAGGAGCAGGTTCTCATGAAAAAGGAACTGCACTAATTGGAATAAATTAAAGTTGGAGATTTATGCAAATAAAGTATGCAGTCTTTACACGATTACGAAGTCAAATGTTTCTAATCATGCAAATCTAAACCTAGAAATATTAAACTTATTTTCTTATCTCGTCAGCATGCATGGAGTACAAACCATAAAGGCGAGAGATGAAGGGTGAAGAGAGGGTGAAGAGCTTATATTACGCCTGTACTTGACTTTCACAAAACCCACATTTTCCATTATTTTGGTAGCTATCTAACCCAATTTCAACCTTTGCAGAGGGTAAACACATTTTGTAAACAATTTTGTATCAGGGGTATTAAATATATTTTGTAGTGTCTTAACACTTAGTACTTATTTATGTAATAAGAAAGACTCGGAATACAAGCAATTGAACTGGAGCTTCACATTTACTCAAACTAGTTAGTGCCAGAATAACATAGAACAATACTGCGCATGACCAAGGGTGCTCCATCCTTAAAGGGGACATCAGTAATTAACAGAACATAACATATTTTATTGCTTAATTTATCATATTTTTTAAATGCATCCTGTTAGTCAACATTATTGAGCTAGGTGATATCAGCCTGCCAATAGTAAGAGTGGGAAATGTGATCCTGTGGCCATGTGACAGACTAAATACACTGACCAACCGACTTGTATGGCATTCAAAAGCTGCCTCTGTCTCTGAAAAGAGAACTGTCACTGCCTTTACCCTATGGCTCTGGAATAGAGAAGAGATGTGTCTCTGCACAGACAGAGGTAGAGATGTGTCTCTGCTCTATGCCTGGCACCTGAAAAGACAACTTCCCCTGACTCTGCCTCTATCCCTGTCTGTCTCTGTCTCTACCCTACGCCTTGCCCCTGTCTGTCTCTGTCTCTACCCTACGCCTTGCCCCTGTCTGTCTCTGTCTCTACCCTACGCCTTGCCCCTGTCTGTCTCTGTCTCTACCCTACGCCTTGCCCCTGTCTGTCTCTGTCTCTACCCTACGCCTTGCCCCTGTCTGTCTCTGTCTCTACCCTACGCCTTGCCCCTGTCTGTCTCTGTCTCTACCCTACGCCTTGCCCCTGTCTGTCTCTGTCTCTACCCTACGCCTTGCCCCTGTCTGTCTCTGCTCTGCCCTACGCCTTGCCCTGTCTGTCTCTGTCTCTACCCTACGCCTTGCCCCCTGTCTGTCTCTGTCTCTACCCTACGCCTGCCCCTGTCTGTCTCTGTCTCTACCCTACGCCTTGCCCCTGTCTGTCTCTGTCTCTACCCTACGCCTTGCCCCTGTCTGTCTCTGTCTCTACCCTACGCCTTGCCCCTGTCTGTCTCTGTCTCTACCCTACGCCTTGCCCATGTCTGTCTCTGTCTCTACCCTACGCCTTGCCCCTGTCTGTCTCTGTCTCTACCCTACGCCTTGCCCCTGTCTGTCTCTGTCTCTACCCTACGCCTTGCCCCTGTCTGTCTCTGTCTCTACCCTACGCCTTGCCCCTGTCTGTCTCTGTCTCTACCCTACGCCTTGCCCCTGTCTGTCTCTGTCTCTACCCTACGCCTTGCCCGTGTCTGTCTCTGTCTCTACCCTACGCCTTGCCCCTGTCTGTCTCTGTCTCTACCCTACGCCTTGCCCCTGTCTGTCTCTGTCTCTACCCCTACGCCTTGCCCCTGTCTGTCTCTGTCTCTACCCTACGCCTTGCCCCTGTCTGTCTCTGTCTCTACCCTACGCCTTGCCCCTGTCTGTCTCTGTCTCTACTCTACGCCTTGCCCATGTCTGTCTCTGCTCTACCCTGTCTGTCTGTCTCTGTCTCTACCCCCACGCCTTTGCCCTGTCTGTCTCTGTCTCTACCCTACGCCTTGCCCCTGTCTGTCTCTGTCTCTACCCTACGCCTTTGCCCTGTCTGTCTCTGTCTCTACCCTACGCCTTGTCCGTGTCTGTCTCTGTCTCTACCCTACGCCTTGCCCCTGTCTGTCTCTGTCTCTACCCTACGCCTTGCCCCTGTCTGTCTCTGTCTCTACCCTGGCCTTGCCCCTGTCTGTCTCTGTCTCTGTCTCTACCCTACGCCTTGCCCTGTCTGTCTCTGTCTCTACCCTACGCCTTGCCCCTGTCTGTCTCTGTCTCTACCCTACGCCTTGCCCATGTCTGTCTCTGTCTCTGGGTACGCCTTGCCCCTGTCTGTCTCTGTCTCTGTAATCTTACCCCCTGTCTGTCTCTGTCTCTACCCTACGCCTGTGTCTGTCTCTGTCTCTACCCTACGCCTTGCCCCTGTCTGTCTCTGTCTCTACTCCTACGCCTTGCCCCTGTCTGTCTCTGTCTCTGTCACGCCTTGCCCCTGTCTGTCTCTGTCTCTACCCTACGCTTGCCCCTGTCTGTCTCTGTCTCTACCCTACGCCTTGCCCCTGTCTGTCTCTGTCTCTACCCTACGCCTTGCCCTGTCTGTCTTGTCTCTACCCTACGCCTCCCTGTCTGTCTCTGTCTCTACCCTACGCCTTGCCCCTGTCTGTCTCTGTCTCTACCCTACGCCTTGCCCCTGTCTGTCTCTGTCTCTACCTACGCCTTGTCTCTGTCTGTCTCTGTCTCTACCCTCGCCTTGCCCCTGTCTGTCTCTGTCTCTACCCTACGCCTTGCCCCTGTCTGTCTCTGTCTCTACCCTACGCCTTGCCCTGTCTGTCTCTCTGTCTCTGTCTCTACTCTCGTCTTGCCCCTCTGTCTGTCTCTGTCTCTACCCTCCTGTCCCTGTCTGTCTCTGTCTCTACCCTGTCTTGTCTCTGTCTGTCTCTGTCTCTACCCTACGCCTTGCCCCTGTCTGTCTCTGTCTCTACCCTCGCCTTGCCCTGTCTGTCTCTGTCTCTACCCTACGCCTTGCCCCTGTCTGTCTCTGTCTCTGTCTCTGCCCCTGTCTGTCTCTGTCTCTACCCTACGCCTTGTCTGTCTGTCTCTGTCTCTACCCTCTGCCCCTGTCTGTCTCTGTCTCTACCTACGCTCTGCTCTGTCTGTCTCTGTCTCTACCTGTGTCTGTCTGTCTCTGTCTCTACCCTACGCCTTGCCCCTGTCTGTCTCTGTCTCTACCCTACGCCTTGCCCCTGTCTGTCTCTGTCTCTGTCCTCGTCTTGCCCTCTGTCTCTGTCTCTGTCTCTGTCTCTACCCTACGCCTTGCCCCTGTCTGTCTCTGTCTCTACTCTACTACGCCTTGCCCCTGTCTGTCTCTGTCTCTACCCTACGTTGCCCCTGTCTGTCTCTGTCTCTACCCTACGCCTTGCCCTGTCTGTCTCTGTCTCTACTGTCTACGCCTTGCCCCTGTCTGTCTCTGTCTCTGTCCTACGCCTTGCCCATGTCTGTCTCTGTCTCTGCCTTGCCCCTCTCTGTCTCTGTCTCTACTCTACGCCTTGCCCTGTCTGTCTCTGTCTCTACCCTACGCCTTGCCCCTGTCTGTCTCTGTCTCTACCCTACGCCTTGCCCGTGTCTGTCTCTGTCTCTACCCTACGCCTTGCCCCTGTCTGTCTCTGTCTCTACCCTACGCCTTGCCCCTGTCTGTCTCTGTCTCTACCCTGTTGCTCTGTCTGTCTCTGTCTCTCTCTCGCCTTGCCCCTGTCTGTCTTGTCTCTACCTACGCCTTGCTCCCTGTCTGTCTCTGTCTCTACCCTACGCCTTGCCCTGTCTGTCTCTGTCTCTGTCCCTCGCCTTGCCCCTGTCTGTCTCTGTCTCTACCCTACGCCTTGCCCCTGTCTGTCTCTGTCTCTACCCCTCTACGCCTTGCCCCTGTCTGTCTCTGTCTCTACCCTACGCCTTGCCCCTGTCTGTCTCTGTCTCTACCCTACGCCTTGCCCCTGTCTGTCTCTGTCTCTACCCTACGCCTTGCCCCTGTCTGTCTCTGTCTCTCTCCTCGTCTCTTGCCTGTCTGTCTCTGTCTCTACCCCTCTCTTGCCCTGTCTGTCTCTCTCTCTACCCTCGCCTTGCCCTGTCTGTCCTGTCTCTACCCTCGCCTGCCCTGTCTGTCTCTGTCTCTACTCTACGCCTTGCCCCTGTCTGTCTCTGTCTCTACCCTACGCCTTGCCC